>NC_135501.1:61482987-61782987 GCF_052857255.1 Amblyomma americanum
TGGAACGGTTTATCGAAGCCATCAAACAACAACCTTGTGTATACGACACCAACGGCGTGAGCGGCGTGAGCTGCCCAAATATTGAAATTGTGCCGGATATCCTTGTGGAACGGTTTATCGAAGCCATCAAACAACACCCTTGTGTATACGACACCAACGGCGTGAGCTGCCCAAATATTGAAATTGTGCCGGATATCGTTGTGGAACGGTTTATGGAAGCCATCAAACAACACCCTTGTGTATACGACACCAACGGCGTGAGTGGCGTGAGCTGCCCAAATATTGAAATTGTGCCGGATAACGTTGTGGAACGGTTTATCGAAGCCATCAAACAACACCCTTGTGTATACGACACCAACGGCGTGATGCGGCGTGAGCTGCCCAAATATTGAAATTGTGCCGAATATCGTTGTGGAACGGTTTATCGAAGCCATCAAACAACAACCTTGTGTATACGACACCAACGGCGTGAGCGGCGTGAGCTGCCCAAATATTGAAATTGTGCCGGATATCGTTGTGGAACGGTTTATGGAAGCCATCAAACAACACCCTTGTGTATACGACACCAACGGCGTGAGCGGCGTGAGCTGCCCAAATATTGAAATTGTGCCGGATAACGTTGTGGAACGGTTTATCGAAGCCATCAAACAACACCCTTGTGTATACGACACCAACGGCGTGATGCGGCGTGAGCTGCCCAGATATTGAAATTGTGCCGAATATCGTTGTGGAACGGTTTATGGAAGCCATCAAACAACACCCTTGTGTATACGACACCAACGGCGTGAGCGGCGTGAGCTGCCCAAATATTGAAATTGTGCCGGATAACGTTGTGGAACGGTTTACCGAAGCCATCAAACAACACCCTTGTGTATACGACACCAACGGCGTGATGCGGCGTGAGCTGCCCAAATATTGAAATTGTGCCGAATATCCTTGTGGAACGGTTTATCGAAGCCATCAAACAACAACCTTGTGTATACGACACCAACGGCGTGAGCGGCGTGAGCTGCCCAAATATTGAAATTGTGCCGGATATCGTTGTGGAACGGTTTATCGAAGCCATCAAACAACACCCTTGTGTATACGACACCAACGGCGTGAGCGGCGTGAGCTGCCCAAATATTGAAATTGTGCCGGATATCGTTGTGGAACGGTTTATCGAAGCCATCAAACAACACCCTTGTGTATACGACACCAACGGCGTGAGCGGCGTGAGCTGCACAAATATTGAAATTGTGCCGGATATCGTTGTGGAACGGTTTATCGAAGCCATTAAACAACACCCTTGTGTATACGACACCAACGGCGTGAGCAGCGTGAGCTGCCCAAATATTGAAATTGTGCCGGATATCCTTGTGGAACGGTTTATCGAAGCCATCAAACAACAACCTTGTGTATACGACACCAACGGCGTGAGCGGCGTGAGCTGCCCAAATATTGAAATTGTGCCGGATATCGTTGTGGAACGGTTTATCGAAGCCATCAAACAACACCCTTGTGTATACGACACCAACGGCGTGAGCTGCCCAAATATTGAAATTGTGCCGGATATCGTTGTGGAACGGTTTATCGAAGCCATCAAACAACACCCTTGTGTATACGACACCAACGGCGTGAGCGGCGTGAGCTGCCCAAATATTGAAACTGTGCCGGATATCGTTGTGGAACGGTTTATCGAAGCCATCAAACAACACCCTTGTGTATACGACACCAACGGCGTGAGCTGCCCAAATATTGAAATTGTGCCGGATATCGTTGTGGAACGGTTTATCGAAGCCATCAAACAACACCCTTGTGTATACGACACCAACGGCGTGAGCGGCGTGAGCTGCCCAAATATTGAAACTGTGCCGGATATCGTTGTGAAACGGTTTATCGAAGCCATCAAACAACACCCTTGTGTATACGACGCCAACGGCGTGAGCGGCGTGAGCTGCCCAAATATTGAAATTGTGCCGGATATCGTTGTGGAACGGTTTATCGAAGCCATCAAACAACAACCTTGTGTATACGACACCAACGGCGTGAGCGGCGTGAGCTGCCCTAATATTGAAATTGCGCCGGATATCGTTGTGGAACCGTTTATCGAAGCCATCAAACAACAACCTTGTGTATACGACATCAACGGCGTGAGCGGCGTGAGCTGCCCAAATATTGAAATTGTGCCGAATATTCTTGTGGAACGGTTTATCGAAGCCATCAAACAACAACCTTGTGTATACGACACCAACGGCGTGAGCGGCGTGAGCTGCCCAAATATTGAAATTGTGCCGGATATCGTTGTGGAACGGTTTATCGAAGCCATCAAACAACACCTTTGTGTATACGACACCAACGGCGTGAGCCGCGTGAGCTGCCCAAATATTGAAATTGTGCCGGATATCGTTGTGGAACGGTTTATCGAAGCCATGAAACAACACCCTTGTGTATACGACACCAACGGCGTGAGCGGCGTGAGCTGCCCAAATATTGAAATTGTGCCGGATATCGTTGTGGAACGGTTTATCGAAGCCATCAAACAACACCCTTGTGTATACGACACCAACGGCGTAAGCGGCGTGAGCTGCATAAATATTGAAATTGTGCCGGATATCGTTGTAGAACGGTTTATCGAAGCCATCAAACAACACCCTTGTGTATACGACACCAACGGCGTGAGCGGCGTGAGCTGCCCAAATATTGAAATTGTGCCGGATATCGTTGTGGGACGGTTTATCGAAGCCATCAAACAACACCCTTGTGTATACGACACCAACGGTGTGAGCGGCGTGAGCTGCCCAAATATTGAAATTGTGCCGGATATCGTTGTGGAACGGTTTATCGAAGCCATCAAACAACACCCTTGTGTATACGACACCAACGGCGTGAGCGGCGTGAGCTGCCCAAATATTGAAATTGTGCCGGATATCGTTGTGGAACGGTTTATCGAAGCCATCAAACAACACCCTTGTGTATACGACACCAACGGCGTGAGCGGCGTGAGCTGCCCAAATATTGAAATTGTGCCGGATAACGTTGTGGAACGGTTTATCGAAGCCATCAAACAACACCCTTGTGTATACGACACCAACGGCGTGAGCGGCGTGAGCTGCCCAAATATTGAAATTGTGCCGGATATCGTTGTGGAACGGTTTATCGAAGCCATCAAACAACACCCTTGTGTATACGACACCGACGGCGTGAGCTGCACAAATATTGAAATTGTGCCGGATATCGTTGTGGAACGGTTTATCGAAGCCATCAAACAACACCCTTGTGTATACGACACCAACGGCGTGAGCGGCGTGAGCTGCCCAAATATTGAAATTGTGCCGGATATCGTTGTAGAACGGTTTATCGAAGCCATCAAACAACACCCTTGTGTATACGACACCAACGGCGTGAGCGGCGTGAGCTGCCCAAATATTGAAATTGTGCCGGATATCGTTGTGGAACGGTTTATCGAAGCCATCAAACAACACCCTGGTGTATACGACACCAACGGCGTGAGCGGCGTGAGCTGCCCAAATATTGAAATTGTGCCGGATATCGTTGTGGAACGCTTTATCGAAGCCATCGAACAACACCCTTGTGTATACGACACCAACGGCGTGAGCGGCGTGAGCTGCCCAAATATTGAAATTGTGCCGGATATCGTTGTGGAACGGTTTATCGAAGCCATTAAACAACACCCTTGTGTACACGACACCAACGGCGTGAGCGGCGTGAGCTGCCCAAATATTGAAATTGTGCCGGATATCGTTGTGGAACGGTTTATCGAAGCCATCAAACAACACCCTTGTGTATACGACACCAACGGAGTGAGCGGCGTGAGCTGCCCAAATATTGAAATTGTGCCGGATATCGTTGTGGAACGGTTTATCGTAGCCATCAAACAACACCATTGTGTATACGACACCAACGGCGTGAGCGGCGTGAGCTGCCCAAATATTGAAATTGTGCCGGATATCGTTGTGGAACGGTTTATCGAAGCCATCAAACAACAACCTTGTGTATACGACACCAACGGCGTGAGCGGCGTGAGCTGCCCAAATATTGAAATTCTGCCGGATATCGTTGTGGAACGGTTTATCGCAGCCATCAAGCAACACCCTTGTGTATACGACACCAACGGCGTGAGCGGCGTGAGCTGCCCAAATATTGAAATTGTGCCGGATATTGTTGTGGAACGGTTTATCGAAGCCATCAAACAACACCCTTGTGTATACGACACCAACGACGTGAGCGGCGGGAGCTGCCTAAATATTGAAATTGTGCCGGATATCGTTGCGGAACGGTTTATCGAAGCCATCAAACAACACCCTTGTGTATACGACACCAACGGCGTGAGCGGCGTGAGCTGCCCAAATATTGAAATTGTGCCAGATATCGTTGTGGAACGGTTTATCGAAGCCATCAAACAACAACCTTGTGTATACGACACCAACGGCGTGAGCGGCGTGAGCTGCCCAAATATTGATATTGTGCCGGATATCGTTGTGGAACGGTTTATCGAAGCCATCAAACAACACCCTTGTGTATACGACACCAACGGCGTGAGCGGCGTGAGCTGCACAAATATTGAAATTGTGCCGGATATAGTTGTGGAACGGTTTATCGAAGCCATCAAACAACACCCTTGTGTATACGACACCAACGGCGTGAGCGGCGTGAGCTGCACAAATATTGAAATTGTGCCGGATATCGTTGTGGAACGGTTTATCGAAGCCATCAAACAACACCCTTGTGTATACGACACCAACGGCCTGAGCGGCGTGAGCTGCCCAAATATTGAAATTGTGCCGGATATCGTTGTTGAACGGTTTATCGAAGCCATCAAACAACACCCTTGTGTATACGACAGCAACGGTGTGAGCGGCGTGAGCTGCACAAATATTGAAATTGTGCCGGATATCGTTGCGGAACGGTTTATCGAAGCCATCAAACAACACCCTTGTGTATACGACACCAACGGCGTGAGCGGCGTGAGCTGCGCAAATATTGAAATTGTGCCGGATATCGTTGTGGAACGGTTTATCGAAGCCATCAAACAACACCCTTGTGTATACGACACCAACGGCGTGAGCGGCGTGAGCTGCACAAATATTGAAATTGTGCCGGATATCGTTGTGGAACGGTTTATCGAAGCCATCAAACAACACCCTTGTGTATACAACACCAACGGCGTGAGCGGCGTGAGCTGCCCAAATATTGAAATTGTGCCGGATATCGTTGTGGAACGATTTATCGAAGCCATCAAACAACACCCTTGTGTATACGACACTAACGACGTGAGCGGCGTGAGCTGCCCAAATATGGAAATTGTGCCGGATATCGTTGTGGAACGGTTTATCGAAGCCATCAAACAACACCCTTGTGTATACGACACCAACGGCGTGAGCGGCGTGAGCTGCCCAAATATTGAAATTGTGCCGGATATCGTTGTGGAACGGTTTATCGAAGCCATCAAACAACAACCTTGTGTATACGACACCAACGGCGTGAGCGGCGTGAGCTGCCCAAATATTGAAATTGTGCCGGATATCGTTGTGGAACGGTTTATCGAAGCCATCAAACAACACCCTTGTGTATACGACACCAACGGCGTGAGCGGCGTGAGCTGCCCAAATATTGAAATTGTGCCGGATATCGTTGTGGAACGGTTTATCGAAGCCATCAAACAACACCCTTGTGTATACGACACCAACGGCGTGAGCGGCGTGAGCTGCCCAAATATTTAAATTGTGCCGGATATCGTTGTGGAACGGTTTATCGAAGCCATCAAACAACACCCTTGTGTATACGACACCAACGGCGTGAGCGGCGTGAGCTGCCCAAATATTGAAATCGTGCCGGATATCGTTGTGGAACGGTTTATCGAAGCCATCAAACAACACCCTTGTGTATACGACACCAACGGCGTGAGCGGCGTGAGCTGCACAAATATTGAAATTGTGCCGGATATCGTTGTGGAACGGTTTATCGAAGCCATCAAACAACACCCTTGTGTATACGACACCAACGGCGTGAGCGGCGTGAGCTGCCCAAATATTGAAATTGTGCCGGATATCGTTGTGGAACGGTTTATCGAAGCCATCAAACAACACCCTTGTGTATACGACACTAACGACGTGAGCGGCGTGAGCTGCACAAATATTGAAATTGTGCCGGATATCGTTGTGGAACGGTTTATCGAAGCCATCAAACAACACCCTTGTGTATACGACACCAACGGCGTGAGCGGCGTGAGCTGCCCAAATATTGAAATTGTGCCGGATATCGTTGTGGAACGGTTTATCGAAGCCATCAAACAACAACCTTGTGTATACGACACCAACGGCGTGAGCGGCGTGAGCTGCCCAAATATTGAAATTGTGCCGGATATCGTTGTGGAACGGTTTATCGAAGCCATCAAACAACACCCTTGTGTATACGACACCAACGGCGTGAGCGGCGTGAGCTGCCCAAATATTGAAATTGTGCCGGATATCGTTGTGGAACGGTTTATCGAAGCCATCAAACAACACCCTTGTGTATACGACACCAACGGCGTGAGCGGCGTGAGCTGCCCAAATATTGAAATTGTGCCGGATATCGTTGTGGAACGGTTTATCGAAGCCATCAAACAACACCCATGTGTATACGACACCAACGGCGTGAGCGGCATGAGCTGCACAAATATTGAAATTGTGCCGGATATCGTTGTGGAACGGTTTATCGAAGCCATCAAACAACACCCTTGTGTATACGACACCAACGGCGTGAGCGGCGTGAGCTGCCCAAATATTGAAATTGCGCCGGATATCGTTGTGGAACGGTTTATCGAAGCCATCAAACAACACCCTTGTGTATACGACACCACCGGCGTGAGCGGCGTGAGCTGCCCAAATATTGAAATTGTGCCGGATATCGTTGTGGAACGGTTTATCGAAGCCATAAAACAACACCCTTGTGTATACGACACCAACGGCGTGAGCGGCGTGAGCTGCCCAAATATTGAAATTGTGCCGAATATCGTTGTGGAACGGTTTATCGAAGCCATCAAACAAACACCCTTGTGTATACGAAACCAACGGCGTGAGCGGCGTGAGCTGCCCAAATATTGAAATTGTGCCGGATATCGTTGTTGAACGGTTTATCGAAGCTATCAAACAACACCCTTGTGTATACGACACCGACGGCGTGAGCGGCGTGAGCTGCACAAATATTGAAGTTGTGCCGGATATCGTTGTGGAACGGTTTATCGAAGCCATCAAACAACACCCTTGTGTATACGACACCAACGGCGTGAGCGGCGTGAGCTGCCCAAATATTGAAATTGTGCCGGATATCGTTGTGGAACGGTTTATCGAAGCCATCAAACAACACCCTTGTGTATACGACACCAACGGCGTGAGCGGCGTGAGCTGCCCAAATATTGAAAATGTGCCGGATATCGTTGTGGAACGGTTTATCGAAGCCATCAAACAACATCCTTGTGTATACGACACCAACGGTGTGAGCGGCGTGAGCTGCCCAAATATTGAAACTGTGCCGGATATCGTTGTGAAACGGTTTATCGAAGCCATCAAACAACACCCTTGTGTATACGACGCCAACGGCGTGAGCTGCCCAAATATTGAAATTGTGCCGGATATCGTTGTGGAACGGTTTATCGAAGCCATCAAACCACACCCTTGTGTATACGACGCCAACGGCGTGAGCGGCGTGAGCTGCCCAAATATTGAAATTGTGCCGGATATCGTTGTGGAACGGTTTATCGAAGCCATCAAACAACACCCTTGTGTATACGACACCGACGGCGTGAGCTGCACAAATATTGAAATTGTGCCGGATATCGTTGTGGAACGGTTTATCGAAGCCATCAAACAACACCCTTGTGTATACGACACCAACGGCGTGAGCGGCGTGAGCTGCCCAAATATTGAAATTGTGCCGGATATCGTTGTAGAACGGTTTATCGAAGCCATCAAACAACACCCTTGTGTATACGACACCAACGGCGTGAGCGGCGTGAGCTGCCCAAATATTGAAATTGTGCCGGATATCGTTGTGGAACGGTTTATCGAAGCCATCAAACAACACCCTGGTGTATACGACACCAACGGCGTGAGCGGCGTGAGCTGCCCAAATATTGAAATTGTGACGGATATCGTTGTGGAACGGTTTATCGAAGCCATCGAACAACACCCTTGTGTATACGACACCAACGGCGTGAGCGGCGTGAGCTGCCCAAATATTGAAATTGTGCCGGATATCGTTGTGGAACGGTTTATCGAAGCCATTAAACAACACCCTTGTGTACACGACACCAACGGCGTGAGCGGCGTGAGCTGCCCAAATATTGAAATTGTGCCGGATATCGTTGTGGAACGGTTTATCGAAGCCATCAAACAACACCCTTGTGTATACGACACCAACGGCGTGAGCGGCGTGAGCTGCCCAAATATTGAAATTGTGCCGGATATCGTTGTGGAACGGTTTATCGTAGCCATCAAACAACACCATTGTGTATACGACACCAACGGCGTGAGCGGCGTGAGCTGCCCAAATATTGAAATTGTGCCGGATATCGTTGTGGAACGGTTTATCGAAGCCATCAAACAACAACCTTGTGTATACGACACCAACGGCGTGAGCGGCGTGAGCTGCCCAAATATTGAAATTGTGCCGGATATCGTTGTGGAACGGTTTATCGAAGCCATCAAGCAACACTCTTGTGTATACGACACCAACGGCGTGAGCGGCGTGAGCTGCCCAAATATTGAAATTGTGCCGGATATTGTTGTGGAACGGTTTATCGAAGCCATCAAACAACACCCTTGTGTATACGACACCAACGACGTGAGCGGCGTGAGCTGCCTAAATATTGAAATTGTGCCGGATATCGTTGCGGAACGGGTTATCGAAGCCATCAAACAACACCCTTGTGTATACGACACCAACGGCGTGAGCGGCGTGAGCTGCCCAAATATTGAAATTGTGCCAGATATCGTTGTGGAACGGTTTATCGAAGCCATCAAACAACAACCTTGTGTATACGACACCAACGGCGTGAGCGGCGTGAGCTGCCCAAATATTGATATTGTGCCGGATATCGTTGTGGAACGGTTTATCGAAGCCATCAAACAACACCCTTGTGTATACGACGCCAACGGCGTGAGCGGCGTGAGCTGCACAAATATTGAAATTGTGCCGGATATAGTTGTGGAACGGTTTATCGAAGCCATCAAACAACACCCTTGTGTATACGACACCAACGGCGTGAGCGGCGTGAGCTGCACAAATATTGAAATTGTGCCGGATATCGTTGTGGAACGGTTTATCGAAGCCATCAAACAACACCCTTGTGTATACGACACCAACGGCCTGAGCGGCGTGAGCTGCCCAAATATTGAAATTGTGCCGGATATCGTTGTGGAACGGTTTATCGAAGCCATCAAACAACACCCTTGTGTATACGACAGCAACGGCGTGAGGGGCGTGAGCTGCACAAATATTGAAATTGTGCCGGATATCGTTGTGGAACGGTTTATCGAAGCCATCAAACAACACCCTTGTGTATACGACACCAACGGCGTGAGCGGCGTGAGCTGCACAAATATTGAAATTGTGCCGGATATCGTTGTGGAACGGTTTATCGAAGCCATCAAACAACACCCTTGTGTATACGACACCAACGGCGTGAGCGGCGTGAGCTGCCGAAATATTGAAATTGTGCCGGATATCGTTGTGGAACGATTTATCGAAGCCATCAAACAACACCCTTGTGTATACGACACTAACGACGTGAGCGGCGTGAGCTGCCCAAATATTGAAATTGTGCCGGATATCGTTGCGGAACGGTTTATCGAAGCCATCAAACAACACCCTTTTGTATACGACACCAACGGCGTGAGCGGCGTGAGCTGCCCAAATATTGAAATTGTGCCGGATATCGTTGTGGAACGGTTTATCGAAGCCATCAAACAACACCCTTGTGTATACGACACCAACGGCGTGAGCGGCGTGAGCTGCCCAAATATTGAAATTGTGCCGGATATCGTTGTAGAACGGTTTATCGAAGCCATCAAACAACACCCTTGTGTATACGACACCAACGGCGTGAGCGGCGTGAGCTGCCCAAATATTGAAATTGTGCCGGATATCGTTGTGGAACGGTTTATCGAAGCCATCAAACAACACCCTGGTGTATACGACACCAACGGCGTGAGCGGCGTGAGCTGCACAAATATTGAAATTGTGCCGGATATCGTTGTGGAACGGTTTATCGAAGCCATCAAACAACACCCTTGTGTATACGACACCAACGGCGTGAGCGGCGTGAGCTGCCCAAATATTGAAATTGTGCCGGATATCGTTGTGGAACGGTTTATCGAAGCCATCAAACAACAACCTTGTGTATACGACACCAACGGCGTGAGCGGCGTGAGCTGCCCAAATATTGAAATTGTGCCGGATATCGTTGTGGAACGGTTTATCGAAGCCATCAAACAACACCCTTGTGTATACGACACCAACGGCGTGAGCGGCGTGAGCTGCCCAAATATTGAAATTGTGCCGGATATCGTTGTGGAACGGTTTATCGAAGCCATCAAACAACACCCTTGTGTATACGACACCAACGGCGTGAGCTGCCCAAATATTGAAATTGTGCCGGATATCGTTGTGGAACGGTTTATCGAAGCCATCAAACAACACCCTTGTGTATACGACACCACCGGCGTGAGCGGCGTGAGCTGCCCAAATATTGAAATTGTGCCGGATATCGTTGTGGAACGGTTTATCGAAGCCATAAAACAACACCCTTGTGTATACGACACCAACGGCGTGAGCGGCGTGAGCTGCCCAAATATTGAAATTGTGCCGAATATCGTTGTGGAACGGTTTATCGAAGCCATCAAACAAACACCCTTGTGTATACGAAACCAACGGCGTGAGCGGCGTGAGCTGCCCAAATATTGAAATTGTGCCGGATATCGTTGTTGAACGGTTTATCGAAGCTATCAAACAACACCCTTGTGTATACGACACCGACGGCGTGAGCGGCGTGAGCTGCACAAATATTGAAGTTGTGCCGGATATCGTTGTGGAACGGTTTATCGAAGCCATCAAACAACACCCTTGTGTATACGACACCAACGGCGTGAGCGGCGTGAGCTGCCCAAATATTGAAATTGTGCCGGATATCGTTGTGGAACGGTTTATCGAAGCCATCAAACAACACCCTTGTGTATACGACACCAACGGCGTGAGCGGCGTGAGCTGCCCAAATATTGAAAATGTGCCGGATATCGTTGTGGAACGGTTTATCGAAGCCATCAAACAACATCCTTGTGTATACGACACCAACGGTGTGAGCGGCGTGAGCTGCCCAAATATTGAAACTGTGCCGGATATCGTTGTGAAACGGTTTATCGAAGCCATCAAACAACACCCTTGTGTATACGACGCCAACGGCGTGAGCGGCGTGAGCTGCCCAAATATTGAAATTGTGCCGGATATCGTTGTGGAACGGTTTATCGAAGCCATCAAACAACACCCTTGTGTATACGACGCCAACGGCGTGAGCGGCGTGAGCTGCCCAAATATTGAAATTGTGCCGGATATCGTTGTGGAACGGTTTATCGAAGCCATCAAACAACACCCTTGTGTATACGACACCGACGGCGTGAGCTGCACAAATATTGAAATTGTGCCGGATATCGTTGTGGAACGGTTTATCGAAGCCATCAAACAACACCCTTGTGTATACGACACCAACGGCGTGAGCGGCGTGAGCTGCCCAAATATTGAAATTGTGCCGGATATCGTTGTAGAACGGTTTATCGAAGCCATCAAACAACACCCTTGTGTATACGACACCAACGGCGTGAGCGGCGTGAGCTGCCCAAATATTGAAATTGTGCCGGATATCGTTGTGGAACGGTTTATCGAAGCCATCAAACAACACCCTGGTGTATACGACACCAACGGCGTGAGCGGCGTGAGCTGCCCAAATATTGAAATTGTGACGGATATCGTTGTGGAACGGTTTATCGAAGCCATCGAACAACACCCTTGTGTATACGACACCAACGGCGTGAGCGGCGTGAGCTGCCCAAATATTGAAATTGTGCCGGATATCGTTGTGGAACGGTTTATCGAAGCCATTAAACAACACCCTTGTGTACACGACACCAACGGCGTGAGCGGCGTGAGCTGCCCAAATATTGAAATTGTGCCGGATATCGTTGTGGAACGGTTTATCGAAGCCATCAAACAACACCCTTGTGTATACGACACCAACGGCGTGAGCGGCGTGAGCTGCCCAAATATTGAAATTGTGCCGGATATCGTTGTGGAACGGTTTATCGTAGCCATCAAACAACACCATTGTGTATACGACACCAACGGCGTGAGCGGCGTGAGCTGCCCAAATATTGAAATTGTGCCGGATATCGTTGTGGAACGGTTTATCGAAGCCATCAAACAACAACCTTGTGTATACGACACCAACGGCGTGAGCGGCGTGAGCTGCCCAAATATTGAAATTGTGCCGGATATCGTTGTGGAACGGTTTATCGAAGCCATCAAGCAACACTCTTGTGTATACGACACCAACGGCGTGAGCGGCGTGAGTTGCCCAAATATTGAAATTGTGCCGGATATTGTTGTGGAACGGTTTATCGAAGCCATCAAACAACACCCTTGTGTATACGACACCAACGACGTGAGCGGCGTGAGCTGCCTAAATATTGAAATTGTGCAGGATATCGTTGCGGAACGGGTTATCGAAGCCATCAAACAACACCCTTGTGTATACGACACCAACGGCGTGAGCGGCGTGAGCTGCCCAAATATTGAAATTGTGCCAGATATCGTTGTGGAACGGTTTATCGAAGCCATCAAACAACAACCTCGTGTATACGACACCAACGGCGTGAGCGGCGTGAGCTGCCCAAATATTGATATTGTGCCGGATATCGTTGTGGAACGGTTTATCGAAGCCATCAAACAACACCCTTGTGTATACGACGCCAACGGCGTGAGCGGCGTGAGCTCCACAAATATTGAAATTGTGCCGGATATAGTTGTGGAACGGTTTATCGAAGCCATCAAACAACACCCTTGTGTATACGACACCAACGGCGTGAGCGGCGTGAGCTGCACAAATATTGAAATTGTGCCGGATATCGTTGTGGAACGGTTTATCGAAGCCATCAAACAACACCCTTGTGTATACGACACCAACGGCCTGAGCGGCGTGAGCTGCCCAAATATTGAAATTGTGCCGGATATCGTTGTGGAACGGTTTATCGAAGCCATCAAACAACACCCTTGTGTATACGACAGCAACGGCGTGAGGGGCGTGAGCTGCACAAATATTGAAATTGTGCCGGATATCGTTGCGGAACGGTTTATCGAAGCCATCAAACAACACCCTTGTGTATACGACACCAACGGCGTGAACGGCGTGAGCTGCGCCAATATTGAAATTGTGCCGGATATCGTTGTGGAACGGTTTATCGAAGCCATCAAACAACACCCTTGTGTATACGACACCAACGGCGTGAGCGGCGTGAGCTGCACAAATATTGAAATTGTGCCGGATATCGTTGTGGAACGGTTTATCGAAGCCATCAAACAACACCCTTGTGTATACGACACCAACGGCGTGAGCGGCGTGAGCTGCCCAAATATTGAAATTGTGCCGGATATCGTTGTGGAACGATTTATCGAAGCCATCAAACAACACCCTTGTGTATACGACACTAACGACGTGAGCGGCGTGAGCTGCCCAAATATTGAAATTGTGCCGGAAATCGTTGCGGAACGGTTTATCGAAGCCATCAAACAACACCCTTTTGTATACGACACCAACGGCGTGAGCGGCGTGAGCTGCCCAAATATTGAAATTGTGCCGGATATCGTTGTGGAACGGTTTATCGAAGCCATCAAACAACAACCTTGTGTATACGACACCAACGGCGTGAGCGGCGTGAGCTGCCCAAATATTGAAATTGTGCCGGATATCGTTGTGGAACGGTTTATCGAAGCCATCAAGCAACACTCTTGTGTATACGACACCAACGGCGTGAGCGGCGTGAGCTGCCCAAATATTGAAATTGTGCCGGATATTGTTGTGGAACGGTTTATCGAAGCCATCAAACAACACCCTTGTGTATACGACACCAACGACGTGAGCGGCGTGAGCTGCCTAAATATTGAAATTGTGCCGGATATCGTTGCGGAACGGGTTATCGAAGCCATCAAACAACACCCTTGTGTATACGACACCAACGGCGTGAGCGGCGTGAGCTGCCCAAATATTGAAATTGTGCCAGATATCGTTGTGGAACGGTTTATCGAAGCCATCAAACAACAACCTTGTGTATACGACACCAACGGCGTGAGCGGCGTGAGCTGCCCAAATATTGATATTGTGCCGGATATCGTTGTGGAACGGTTTATCGAAGCCATCAAACAACACCCTTGTGTATACGACGCCAACGGCGTGAGCGGCGTGAGCTGCACAAATATTGAAATTGTGCCGGATATAGTTGTGGAACGGTTTATCGAAGCCATCAAACAACACCCTTGTGTATACGACACCAACGGCGTGAGCGGCGTGAGCTGCACAAATATTGAAATTGTGCCGGATATCGTTGTGGAACGGTTTATCGAAGCCATCAAACAACACCCTTGTGTATACGACACCAACGGCCTGAGCGGCGTGAGCTGCCCAAATATTGAAATTGTGCCGGATATCGTTGTGGAACGGTTTATCGAAGCCATCAAACAACACCCTTGTGTATACGACAGCAACGGCGTGAGGGGCGTGAGCTGCACAAATATTGAAATTGTGCCGGATATCGTTGTGGAACGGTTTATCGAAGCCATCAAACAACACCCTTGTGTATACGACACCAACGGCGTGAGCGGCGTGAGCTGCACAAATATTGAAATTGTGCCGGATATCGTTGTGGAACGGTTTATCGAAGCCATCAAACAACACCCTTGTGTATACGACACCAACGGCGTGAGCGGCGTGAGCTGCCGAAATATTGAAATTGTGCCGGATATCGTTGTGGAACGATTTATCGAAGCCATCAAACAACACCCTTGTGTATACGACACTAACGACGTGAGCGGCGTGAGCTGCCCAAATATTGAAATTGTGCCGGATATCGTTGCGGAACGGTTTATCGAAGCCATCAAACAACACCCTTTTGTATACGACACCAACGGCGTGAGCGGCGTGAGCTGCCCAAATATAGAAATTGTGCCGGATATCGTTGTGGAACGGTTTATCGAAGCCATCAAACAACAACCTTGTGTATACGACACCAACGGCGTGAGCGGCGTGAGCTGCCCAAATATTGAAATTGTGCCGGATATCGTTGTGGAACGGTTTATCGAAGCCATCAAACAACACCCTTGTGTATACGACACCAACGGCGTGAGCGGCGTGAGCTGCCCAAATATTGAAATTGTGCCGGATATCGTTGTGGAACGGTTTATCGAAGCCATCAAACAACACCCTTGTGTATACGACACCAACGGCGTGAGCGGCGTGAGCTGCCCAAATATTGAAATTGTGCCGGATATCGTTGTGGAAGGGTTTATCGAAGCCATCAAACAACACCCATGTGTATACGACACCAACGGCGTGAGCGGCATGAGCTGCACAAATATTGAAATTGTGCCGGATATCGTTGTGGAACGGTTTATCGAAGCCATCAAACAACACCCTTTTGTATACGACACCAACGGCGTGAGCGGCGTGAGCTGCCCAAATATTGAAATTGCGCCGGATATCGTTGTGGAACGGTTTATCGAAGCCATCAAACAACACCCTTGTGTATACGACACCACCGGCGTGAGCGGCGTGAGCTGCCCAAATATTGAAATTGTGCCGGATATCGTTGTGGAACGGTTTATCGAAGCCATAAAACAACACCCTTGTGTATACGACACCAACGGCGTGAGCGGCGTGAACTGCCCAAATATTGAAATTGTGCCGAATATCGTTGTGGAACGGTTTATCGAAGCCATCAATCAAACACCCTTGTGTATACGAAACCAACGGCGTGAGCGGCGTGAGCTGCCCAAATATTGAAATTGTGCCGGATATCGTTGTGGAACGGTTTATCGAAGCCATCAAGCAACACCCTTGTGTATACGACACCAACGGCGTGAGCGGCGTGAGCTGCCCAAATATTGAAATTGTGCCGGATATTGTTGTGGAACGGTTTATCGAAGCCATCAAACAACACCCTTGTGTATACGACACCAACGACGTGAGCGGCGTGGGCTGCCTAAATATTGAAATTGTGCCGGATATCGTTGCGGAACGGTTTATCGAAGCCATCAAACAACACCCTTGTGTATACGACACCAACGGCGTGAGCGGCGTGAGCTGCCCAAATATTGAAATTGTGCCAGATATCGTTGTGGAACGGTTTATCGAAGCCATCAAACAACAACCTTGTGTATACGACACCAACGGCGTGAGCGGCGAGAGCTGCCCAAATATTGATATTGTGCCGGATATCGTTGTGGAACGGTTTATCGAAGCCATCAAACAACACCCTTGTGTATACGACACCAACGGCGTGAGCGGCGTGAGCTGCACAAATATTGAAATTGTGCCGGATATAGTTGTGGAACGGTTTATCGAAGCCATCAAACAACACCCTTGTGTATACGACACCAACGGCGTGAGCGGCGTGAGCTGCACAAATATTGAAATTGTGCCGGATATCGTTGTGGAACGGTTTATCGAAGCCATCAAACAACACCCTTGTGTATACGACACCAACGGCCTGAGCGGCGTGAGCTGCCCAAATATTGAAATTGTGCCGGATATCGTTGTGGAACGGTTTATCGAAGCCATCAAACAACACCCTTGTGTATACGACAGCAACGGCGTGAGCGGCGTGAGCTGCACAAATATTGAAATTGTGCCGGATATCGTTGCGGAACGGTTTATCGAAGCCATCAAACAACACCCTTGTGTATACGACACCAACGGCGTGAGCGGCGTGAGCTGCGCAAATATTGAAATTGTGCCGGATATCGTTGTGGAACGGTTTATCGAAGCCATCAAACAACACCCTTGTGTATACGACACCAACGGCGTGAGCGGCGTGAGCTGCACAAATATTGAAATTGTGCCGGATATCGTTGTGGAACGGTTTATCGAAGCCATCAAACAACACCCTTGTGTATACGACGCCAACGGCGTGAGTGGCGTGAGCTGCCCAAATATTGAAATTGTGCCGGATATCGTTGTGGAACGGTTTATCGAAGCCATCAAACAACACCCTTGTGTATACGACACCGACGGCGTGAGCTGCACAAATATTGAAATTGTGCCGGATATCGTTGTGGAACGGTTTATCGAAGCCATCAAACAACACCCTTGTGTATACGACACCAACGGCGTGAGCGGCGTGAGCTGCCCAAATATTGAAATTGTGCCGGATATCGTTGTAGAACGGTTTATCGAAGCCATCAAACAACACCCTTGTGTATACGACACCAACGGCGTGAGCGCCGTGAGCTGCCCAAATATTGAAATTGTGCCGGATATCGTTGTGGAACGGTTTATCGAAGCCATCAAACAACACCCTGGTGTATACGACACCAACGGCGTGAGCGGCGTGAGCTGCCCAAATATTGAAATTGTGACGGATATCGTTGTGGAACGGTTTATCGAAGCCATCGAACAACACCCTTGTGTATACGACACCAACGGCGTGAGCGGCGTGAGCTGCCCAAATATTGAAATTGTGCCGGATATCGTTGTGGAACGGTTTATCGAAGCCATTAAACAACACCCTTGTGTACACGACACCAACGGCGTGAGCGGCGTGAGCTGCCCAAATATTGAAATTGTGCCGGATATCGTTGTGGAACGGTTTATCGAAGCCATCAAACAACACCCTTGTGTATACGACACCAACGGCGTGAGCGGCGTGAGCTGCCCAAATATTGAAATTGTGCCGGATATCGTTGTGGAACGGTTTATCGTAGCCATCAAACAACACCATTGTGTATACGACACCAACGGCGTGAGCGGCGTGAGCTGCCCAAATATTGAAATTGTGCCGGATATCGTTGTGGAACGGTTTATCGAAGCCATCAAACAACAACCTTGTGTATACGACACCAACGGCGTGAGCGGCGTGAGCTGCCCAAATATTGAAATTGTGCCGGATATCGTTGTGGAACGGTTTATCGAAGCCATCAAGCAACACTCTTGTGTATACGACACCAACGGCGTGAGCGGCGTGAGCTGCCCAAATATTGAAATTGTGCCGGATATTGTTGTGGAACGGTTTATCGAAGCCATCAAACAACACCCTTGTGTATACGACACCAACGACGTGAGCGGCGTGAGCTGCCTAAATATTGAAATTGTGCCGGATATCGTTGCGGAACGGGTTATCGAAGCCATCAAACAACACCCTTGTGTATACGACACCAACGGCGTGAGCGGCGTGAGCTGATCACATATTGAAATTGTGCCAGATATCGTTGTGGAACGGTTTATCGAAGCCATCAAACAACAACCTTGTGTATACGACACCAACGGCGTGAGCGGCGTGAGCTGCCCAAATATTGATATTGTGCCGGATATCGTTGTGGAACGGTTTATCGAAGCCATCAAACAACACCCTTGTGTATACGACGCCAACGGCGTGAGCGGCGTGAGCTGCACAAATATTGAAATTGTGCCGGATATAGTTGTGGAACGGTTTATCGAAGCCATCAAACAACACCCTTGTGTATACGACACCAACGGCGTGAGCGGCGTGAGCTGCACAAATATTGAAATTGTGCCGGATATCGTTGTGGAACGGTTTATCGAAGCCATCAAACAACACCCTTGTGTATACGACACCAACGGCCTGAGCGGCGTGAGCTGCCCAAATATTGAAATTGTGCCGGATATCATTGTGGAACGGTTTATCGAAGCCATCAAACAACACCCTTGTGTATACGACAGCAACGGCGTGAGGGGCGTGAGCTGCACAAATATTGAAATTGTGCCGGATATCGTTGTGGAACGGTTTATCGAAGCCATCAAACAACACCCTTGTGTATACGACACCAACGGCGTGAGCGGCGTGAGCTGCACAAATATTGAAATTGTGCCGGATATCGTTGTGGAACGGTTTATCGAAGCCATCAAACAACACCCTTGTGTATACGACACCAACGTCGTGAGCGGCGTGAGCTGCCCAAATATTGAAATTGTGCCGGATATCGTTGTGGAACGGTTTATCGAAGCCATAAAACAACACCCTTGTGTATACGACACCAACGGCGTGAGCGGCGTGAGCTGCCCAAATATTGAAATTGTGCCGGATATCGTTGTGGAACGGTTTATCGAAGCCATCAAACAACACCCTTGTGTATACGACACCAACGGCGTGAGCGGCGTGAGCTGCCGAAATATTGAAATTGTGCCGGATATCTTTGTGGAACGATTTATCGAAGCCATCAAACAACACCCTTGTGTATACGACACTAACGACGTGAGCGGCGTGAGCTGCCCAAATATTGAAATTGTGCCGGATATCGTTGCGGAACGGTTTATCGAAGCCATCAAACAACACCCTTTTGTATACGACACCAACGGCGTGAGCGGCGTGAGCTGCCCAAATATTGAAATTGTGCCGGATATCGTTGTGGAACGGTTTATCGAAGCCATCAAACAACAACCTTGTGTATACGACACCAACGGCGTGAGCGGCGTGAGCTGCCCAAATATTGAAATTGTGCCGGATATCGTTGTGGAACGGTTTATCGAAGCCATCAAACAACACCCTTGTGTATACGACACCAACGGCGTGAGCGGCGTGAGCTGCCCAAATATTGAAATTGCGCCGGATATCGTTGTGGAACGGTTTATCGAAGCCATCAAACAACACCCTTGTGTATACGACACCACCGGCGTGAGCGGCGTGAGCTGCCCAAATATTGAAATTGTGCCGGATATCGTTGTGGAACGGTTTATCGAAGCCATAAAACAACACCCTTGTGTATACGACACCAACGGCGTGAGCGGCGTGAGCTGCCCAAATATTGAAATTGTGCCGAATATCGTTGTGGAACGGTTTATCGAAGCCATCAAACAAACACCCTTGTGTATACGAAACCAACGGCGTGAGCGGCGTGAGCTGCCCAAATATTGAAATTGTGCCGGATATCGTTGTGGAACGGTTTATCGAAGCCATCAAGCAACACCCTTGTGTATACGACACCAACGGCGTGAGCGGCGTGAGCTGCCCAAATATTGAAATTGTGCCGGATATTGTTGTGGAACGGTTTATCGAAGCCATCAAACAACACCCTTGTGTATACGACACCAACGACGTGAGCGGCGTGAGCTGCCTAAATATTGAAATTGTGCCGGATATCGTTGCGGAACGGTTTATCGAAGCCATCAAACAACACCCTTGTGTATACGACACCAACGGCGTGAGCGGCGTGAGCTGCCCAAATATTGAAATTGTGCCAGATATCGTTGTGGAACGGTTTATCGAAGCCATCAAACAACAACCTTGTGTATACGACACCAACGGCGTGAGCGGCGTGAGCTGCCCAAATATTGATATTGTGCCGGATATCGTTGTGGAACGGTTTATCGAAGCCATCAAACAACACCCTTGTGTATACGACACCAACGGCGTGAGCGGCGTGAGCTGCACAAATATTGAAATTGTGCCGGATATAGTTGTGGAACGGTTTATCGAAGCCATCAAACAACACCCTTGTGTATACGACACCAACGGCGTGAGCGGCGTGAGCTGCACAAATATTGAAATTGTGCCGGATATCGTTGTGGAACGGTTTATCGAAGCCATCAAACAACACCCTTGTGTATACGACACCAACGGCCTGAGCGGCGTGAGCTGCCCAAATATTGAAATTGTGCCGGATATCGTTGTGGAACGGTTTATCGAAGCCATCAAACAACACCCTTGTGTATACGACAGCAACGGCGTGAGCGGCGTGAGCTGCACAAATATTGAAATTGTGCCGGATATCGTTGCGGAACGGTTTATCGAAGCCATCAAACAACACCCTTGTGTATACGACACCGACGGCGTGAGCGGCGTGAGCTGCGCAAATATTGAAATTGTGCCGGATATCGTTGTGGAACGGTTTATCGAAGCCATCAAACAACACCCTTGTGTATACGACACCAACGGCGTGAGCGGCGTGAGCTGCACAAATATTGAAATTGTGCCGGATATCGTTGTGGAACGGTTTATCGAAGCCATCAAACAACACCCTTGTGTATACGACACCAACGGCGTGAGCGGCGTGAGCTGCCCAAATATTGAAATTGTGCCGGATATCGTTGTGGAACGATTTATCGAAGCCATCAAACAACACCCTTGTGTATACGACACTAACGACGTGAGCGGCGTGAGCTGCCCAAATATTGAAATTGTGCCGGATATCGTTGTGGAACGGTTTATCGAAGCCATCAAACAACACCCTTGTGTATACGACACCAACGGCGTGAGCGGCGTGAGCTGCCCAAATATTGAAATTGTGCCGGATATCGTTGTGGAACGGTTTATCGAAGCCATCAAACAACAACCTTGTGTATACGACACCAACGGCGTGAGCGGCGTGAGCTGCCCAAATATTGAAATTGTGCCGGATATCGTTGTGGAACGGTTTATCGAAGCCATCAAACAACACCCTTGTGTATACGACACCAACGGCGTGAGCGGCGTGAGCTGCCCAAATATTGAAATTGTGCCGGATATCGTTGTGGAACGGTTTATCGAAGCCGTCAAACAACACCCTTGTGTATACGACACCAACGGCGTGAGCGGCGTGAGCTGCCCAAATATTTAAATTGTGCCGGATATCGTTGTGGAACGGTTTATAGAAGCCATCAAACAACACCCTTGTGTATACGACACCAACGGCGTGAGCGGCGTGAGCTGCCCAAATATTGAAATTGTGCCGGATATCGTTGTGGAACGGTTTATCGAAGCCATCAAACAACACCCTTGTGTATACGACACCAACGGCGTGAGCGGCGTGAGCAGCACAAATATTGAAATTGTGCCGGATATCGTTGTGGAACGGTTTATCGAAGCCATCAAACAACACCCTTGTGTATACGACACCAACGGCGTGAGCGGCGTGAGCTGCCCAAATATTGAAATTGTGCCGGATATCGTTGTGGAACGGTTTATCGAAGCCATCAAACAACAACCTTGTGTATACGACACCAACGGCGTGAGCGGCGTGAGCTGCCCAAATATTGAAATTGTGCCGGATATCGTTGTGGAACGGTTTATCGAAGCCATCAAACAACACCCTTGTGTATACGACACCAACGGCGTGAGCGGCGTGAGCTGCCCAAATATTGAAATTGTGCCGGATATCGTTGTGGAACGGTTTATCGAAGCCATCAAACAACACCCTTGTGTATACGACACCAACGGCGTGAGCGGCGTGAGCTGCCCAAATATTGAAATTGTGCCGGATATCGTTGTGGAATGGTTTATCGAAGCCATCAAACAACACCCTTGTGTATACGACACCACCGGCGTGAGCGGCGTGAGCTGCCCAAATATTGAAATTGTGCCGGATATCGTTGTGGAACGGTTTATCGAAGCCATAAAACAACACCCTTGTGTATACGACACCAACGGCGTGAGCGGCGTGAGCTGCCCAAATATTGAAATTGTGCCGAATATCGTTGTGGAACGGTTTATCGAAGCCATCAAACAAACACCCTTGTGTATACGAAACCAACGGCGTGAGCGGCGTGAGCTGCCCAAATATTGAAATTGTGCCGGATATCGTTGTTGAACGGTTTATCGAAGCTATCAAACAACACCCTTGTGTATACGACACCGACGGCGTGAGCGGCGTGAGCTGCACAAATATTGAAGTTGTGCCGGATATCGTTGTGGAACGGTTTATCGAAGCCATCAAACAACACCCTTGTGTATACGACACCAACGGCGTGAGCGGCGTGAGCTGCCCAAATATTGAAATTGTGCCGGATATCGTTGTGGAACGGTTTATCGAAGCCATCAAACAACACCCTTGTGTATACGACACCAACGGCGTGAGCGGCGTGAGCTGCCCAAATATTGAAAATGTGCCGGATATCGTTGTGGAACGGTTTATCGAAGCCATCAAACAACATCCTTGTGTATACGACACCAACGGTGTGAGCGGCGTGAGCTGCCCAAATATTGAAACTGTGCCGGATATCGTTGTGAAACGGTTTATCGAAGCCATCAAACAACACCCTTGTGTATACGACGCCAACGGCGTGAGCGGCGTGAGCTGCCCAAATATTGAAATTGTGCCGGATATCGTTGTGGAACGGTTTATCGAAGCCATCAAACAACACCCTTGTGTATACGACGCCAACGGCGTGAGCGGCGTGAGCTGCCCAAATATTGAAATTGTGCCGGATATCGTTGTGGAACGGTTTATCGAAGCCATCAAACAACACCCTTGTGTATACGACACCGACGGCGTGAGCTGCACAAATATTGAAATTGTGCCGGATATCGTTGTGGAACGGTTTATCGAAGCCATCAAACAACACCCTTGTGTATACGACACCAACGGCGTGAGCGGCGTGAGCTGCCCAAATATTGAAATTGTGCCGGATATCGTTGTAGAACGGTTTATCGAAGCCATCAAACAACACCCTTGTGTATACGACACCAACGGCGTGAGCGGCGTGAGCTGCCCAAATATTGAAATTGTGCCGGATATCGTTGTGGAACGGTTTATCGAAGCCATCAAACAACACCCTGGTGTATACGACACCAACGGCGTGAGCGGCGTGAGCTGCCCAAATATTGAAATTGTGACGGATATCGTTGTGGAACGGTTTATCGAAGCCATCGAACAACACCCTTGTGTATACGACACCAACGGCGTGAGCGGCGTGAGCTGCCCAAATATTGAAATTGTGCCGGATATCGTTGTGGAACGGTTTATCGAAGCCATTAAACAACACCCTTGTGTACACGACACCAACGGCGTGAGCGGCGTGAGCTGCCCAAATATTGAAATTGTGCCGGATATCGTTGTGGAACGGTTTATCGAAGCCATCAAACAACACCCTTGTGTATACGACACCAACGGCGTGAGCGGCGTGAGCTGCCCAAATATTGAAATTGTGCCGGATATCGTTGTGGAACGGTTTATCGTAGCCATCAAACAACACCATTGTGTATACGACACCAACGGCGTGAGCGGCGTGAGCTGCCCAAATATTGAAATTGTGCCGGATATCGTTGTGGAACGGTTTATCGAAGCCATCAAACAACAACCTTGTGTATACGACACCAACGGCGTGAGCGGCGTGAGCTGCCCAAATATTGAAATTGTGCCGGATATCGTTGTGGAACGGTTTATCGAAGCCATCAAGCAACACTCTTGTGTATACGACACCAACGGCGTGAGCGGCGTGAGTTGCCCAAATATTGAAATTGTGCCGGATATTGTTGTGGAACGGTTTATCGAAGCCATCAAACAACACCCTTGTGTATACGACACCAACGACGTGAGCGGCGTGAGCTGCCTAAATATTGAAATTGTGCAGGATATCGTTGCGGAACGGGTTATCGAAGCCATCAAACAACACCCTTGTGTATACGACACCAACGGCGTGAGCGGCGTGAGCTGCCCAAATATTGAAATTGTGCCAGATATCGTTGTGGAACGGTTTATCGAAGCCATCAAACAACAACCTCGTGTATACGACACCAACGGCGTGAGCGGCGTGAGCTGCCCAAATATTGATATTGTGCCGGATATCGTTGTGGAACGGTTTATCGAAGCCATCAAACAACACCCTTGTGTATACGACGCCAACGGCGTGAGCGGCGTGAGCTCCACAAATATTGAAATTGTGCCGGATATAGTTGTGGAACGGTTTATCGAAGCCATCAAACAACACCCTTGTGTATACGACACCAACGGCGTGAGCGGCGTGAGCTGCACAAATATTGAAATTGTGCCGGATATCGTTGTGGAACGGTTTATCGAAGCCATCAAACAACACCCTTGTGTATACGACACCAACGGCCTGAGCGGCGTGAGCTGCCCAAATATTGAAATTGTGCCGGATATCGTTGTGGAACGGTTTATCGAAGCCATCAAACAACACCCTTGTGTATACGACAGCAACGGCGTGAGGGGCGTGAGCTGCACAAATATTGAAATTGTGCCGGATATCGTTGCGGAACGGTTTATCGAAGCCATCAAACAACACCCTTGTGTATACGACACCAACGGCGTGAGCGGCGTGAGCTGCGCAAATATTGAAATTGTGCCGGATATCGTTGTGGAACGGTTTATCGAAGCCATCAAACAACACCCTTGTGTATACGACGCCAACGGCGTGAGCGGCGTGAGCTGCACAAATATTGAAATTGTGCCGGATATAGTTGTGGAACGGTTTATCGAAGCCATCAAACAACACCCTTGTGTATACGACACCAACGGCGTGAGCGGCGTGAGCTGCACAAATATTGAAATTGTGCCGGATATCGTTGTGGAACGGTTTATCGAAGCCATCAAACAACACCCTTGTGTATACGACACCAACGGCCTGAGCGGCGTGAGCTGCCCAAATATTGAAATTGTGCCGGATATCGTTGTGGAACGGTTTATCGAAGCCATCAAACAACACCCTTGTGTATACGACAGCAACGGCGTGAGGGGCGTGAGCTGCACAAATATTGAAATTGTGCCGGATATCGTTGTGGAATGGTTTATCGAAGCCATCAAACAACACCCTTGTGTATACGACACCAACGGCGTGAGCGGCGTGAGCTGCACAAATATTGAAATTGTGCCGGATATCGTTGTGGAACGGTTTATCGAAGCCATCAAACAACACCCTTGTGTATACGACACCAACGGCGTGAGCGGCGTGAGCTGCCGAAATATTGAAATTGTGCCGGATATCGTTGTGGAACGATTTATCGAAGCCATCAAACAACACCCTTGTGTATACGACACTAACGACGTGAGCGGCGTGAGCTGCCCAAATATTGAAATTGTGCCGGATATCGTTGCGGAACGGTTTATCGAAGCCATCAAACAACACCCTTTTGTATACGACACCAACGGCGTGAGCGGCGTGAGCTGCCCAAATATTGAAATAGTGCCGGATATCGTTGTGGAACGGTTTATCGAAGCCATCAAACAACAACCTTGTGTATACGACACCAACGGCGTGAGCGGCGTGAGCTGCCCAAATATTGAAATTGTGCCGGATATCGTTGTGGAACGGTTTATCGAAGCCATCAAACAACACCCTTGTGTATACGACACCAACGGCGTGAGCGGCGTGAGCTGCCCAAATATTGAAATTGTGCCGGATATCGTTGTGGAACGGTTTATCGAAGCCATCAAACAACACCCTTGTGTATACGACACCAACGGCGTGAGCGGCGTGAGCTGCCCAAATATTGAAATTGTGCCGGATATCGTTGTGGAAGGGTTTATCGAAGCCATCAAACAACACCCATGTGTATACGACACCAACGGCGTGAGCGGCATGAGCTGCACAAATATTGAAATTGTGCCGGATATCGTTGTGGAACGGTTTATCGAAGCCATCAAACAACACCCTTTTGTATACGACACCAACGGCGTGAGCGGCGTGAGCTGCCCAAATATTGAAATTGCGCCGGATATCGTTGTGGAACGGTTTATCGAAGCCATCAAACAACACCCTTGTGTATACGACACCACCGGCGTGAGCGGCGTGAGCTGCCCAAATATTGAAATTGTGCCGGATATCGTTGTGGAACGGTTTATCGAAGCCATAAAACAACACCCTTGTGTATACGACACCAACGGCGTGAGCGGCGTGAGCTGCCCAAATATTGAAATTGTGCCGAATATCGTTGTGGAACGGTTTATCGAAGCCATCAAACAAACACCCTTGTGTATACGAAACCAACGGCGTGAGCGGCGTGAGCTGCCCAAATATTGAAATTGTGCCGGATATCGTTGTGGAACGGTTTATCGAAGCCATCAAGCAACACCCTTGTGTATACGACACCAACGGCGTGAGCGGCGTGAGCTGCCCAAATATTGAAATTGTGCCGGATATTGTTGTGGAACGGTTTATCGAAGCCATCAAACAACACCCTTGTGTATACGACACCAACGACGTGAGCGGCGTGGGCTGCCTAAATATTGAAATTGTGCCGGATATCGTTGCGGAACGGTTTATCGAAGCCATCAAACAACACCCTTGTGTATACGACACCAACGGCGTGAGCGGCGTGAGCTGCCCAAATATTGAAATTGTGCCAGATATCGTTGTGGAACGGTTTATCGAAGCCATCAAACAACAACCTTGTGTATACGACACCAACGGCGTGAGCGGCGTGAGCTGCCCAAATATTGATATTGTGCCGGATATCGTTGTGGAACGGTTTATCGAAGCCATCAAACAACACCCTTGTGTATACGACACCAACGGCGTGAGCGGCGTGAGCTGCACAAATATTGAAATTGTGCCGGATATAGTTGTGGAACGGTTTATCGAAGCCATCAAACAACACCCTTGTGTATACGACACCAACGGCGTGAGCGGCGTGAGCTGCACAAATATTGAAATTGTGCCGGATATCGTTGTGGAACGGTTTATCGAAGCCATCAAACAACACCCTTGTGTATACGACACCAACGGCCTGAGCGGCGTGAGCTGCCCAAATATTGAAATTGTGCCGGATATCGTTGTGGAACGGTTTATCGAAGCCATCAAACAACACCCTTGTGTATACAACAGCAACGGCGTGAGCGGCGTGAGCTGCACAAATATTGAAATTGTGCCGGATATCGTTGCGGAACGGTTTATCGAAGCCATCAAACAACACCCTTGTGTATACGACACCAACGGCGTGAGCGGCGTGAGCTGCGCAAATATTGAAATTGTGCCGGATATCGTTGTGGAACGGTTTATCGAAGCCATCAAACAACACCCTTGTGTATACGACACCAACGGCGTGAGCGGCGTGAGCTGCACAAATATTGAAATTGTGCCGGATATCGTTGTGGAACGGTTTATCGAAGCCATCAAACAACACCCTTGTGTATACGACGCCAACGGCGTGAGCGGCGTGAGCTGCCCAAATATTGAAATTGTGCCGGATATCGTTGTGGAACGGTTTATCGAAGCCATCAAACAACACCCTTGTGTATACGACACCGACGGCGTGAGCTGCACAAATATTGAAATTGTGCCGGATATCGTTGTGGAACGGTTTATCGAAGCCATCAAACAACACCCTTGTGTATACGACACCAACGGCGTGAGCGGCGTGAGCTGCCCAAATATTGAAATTGTGCCGGATATCGTTGTAGAACGGTTTATCGAAGCCATCAAACAACACCCTTGTGTATACGACACCAACGGCGTGAGCGGCGTGAGCTGCCCAAATATTGAAATTGTGCCGGATATCGTTGTGGAACGGTTTATCGAAGCCATCAAACAACACCCTGGTGTATACGACACCAACGGCGTGAGCGGCGTGAGCTGCCCAAATATTGAAATTGTGACGGATATCGTTGTGGAACGGTTTATCGAAGCCATCGAACAACACCCTTGTGTATACGACACCAACGGCGTGAGCGGCGTGAGCTGCCCAAATATTGAAATTGTGCCGGATATCGTTGTGGAACGGTTTATCGAAGCCATTAAACAACACCCTTGTGTACACGACACCAACGGCGTGAGCGGCGTGAGCTGCCCAAATATTGAAATTGTGCCGGATATCGTTGTGGAACGGTTTATCGAAGCCATCAAACAACACCCTTGTGTATACGACACCAACGGCGTGAGCGGCGTGAGCTGCCCAAATATTGAAATTGTGCCGGATATCGTTGTGGAACGGTTTATCGTAGCCATCAAACAACACCATTGTGTATACGACACCAACGGCGTGAGCGGCGTGAGCTGCCCAAATATTGAAATTGTGCCGGATATCGTTGTGGAACGGTTTATCGAAGCCATCAAACAACAACCTTGTGTATACGACACCAACGGCGTGAGCGGCGTGAGCTGCCCAAATATTGAAATTGTGCCGGATATCGTTGTGGAACGGTTTATCGAAGCCATCAAGCAACACTCTTGTGTATACGACACCAACGGCGTGAGCGGCGTGAGCTGCCCAAATATTGAAATTGTGCCGGATATTGTTGTGGAACGGTTTATCGAAGCCATCAAACAACACCCTTGTGTATACGACACCAACGACGTGAGCGGCGTGAGCTGCCTAAATATTGAAATTGTGCCGGATATCGTTGCGGAACGGGTTATCGAAGCCATCAAACAACACCCTTGTGTATACGACACCAACGGCGTGAGCGGCGTGAGCTGCCCAAATATTGAAATTGTGCCAGATATCGTTGTGGAACGGTTTATCGAAGCCATCAAACAACAACCTTGTGTATACGACACCAACGGCGTGAGCGGCGTGAGCTGCCCAAATATTGATATTGTGCCGGATATCGTTGTGGAACGGTTTATCGAAGCCATCAAACAACACCCTTGTGTATACGACGCCAACGGCGTGAGCGGCGTGAGCTGCACAAATATTGAAATTGTGCCGGATATAGTTGTGGAACGGTTTATCGAAGCCATCAAACAACACCCTTGTGTATACGACACCAACGGCGTGAGCGGCGTGAGCTGCACAAATATTGAAATTGTGCCGGATATCGTTGTGGAACGGTTTATCGAAGCCATCAAACAACACCCTTGTGTATACGACACCAACGGCCTGAGCGGCGTGAGCTGCCCAAATATTGAAATTGTGCCGGATATCATTGTGGAACGGTTTATCGAAGCCATCAAACAACACCCTTGTGTATACGACAGCAACGGCGTGAGGGGCGTGAGCTGCACAAATATTGAAATTGTGCCGGATATCGTTGTGGAACGGTTTATCGAAGCCATCAAACAACACCCTTGTGTATACGACACCAACGGCGTGAGCGGCGTGAGCTGCACAAATATTGAAATTGTGCCGGATATCGTTGTGGAACGGTTTATCGAAGCCATCAAACAACACCCTTGTGTATACGACACCAACGGCGTGAGCGGCGTGAGCTGCCGAAATATTGAAATTGTGCCGGATATCTTTGTGGAACGATTTATCGAAGCCATCAAACAACACCCTTGTGTATACGACACTAACGACGTGAGCGGCGTGAGCTGCCCAAATATTGAAATTGTGCCGGATATCGTTGCGGAACGGTTTATCGAAGCCATCAAACAACACCCTTTTGTATACGACACCAACGGCGTGAGCGGCGTGAGCTGCCCAAATATTGAAATTGTGCTGGATATCGTTGTGGAACGGTTTATCGAAGCCATCAAACAACAACCTTGTGTATACGACACCAACGGCGTGAGCGGCGTGAGCTGCCCAAATATTGAAATTGTGCCGGATATCGTTGTGGAACGGTTTATCGAAGCCATCAAACAACACCCTTGTGTATACGACACCAACGGCGTGAGCGGCGTGAGCTGCCCAAATATTGAAATTGCGCCGGATATCGTTGTGGAACGGTTTATCGAAGCCATCAAACAACACCCTTGTGTATACGACACCACCGGCGTGAGCGGCGTGAGCTGCCCAAATATTGAAATTGTGCCGGATATCGTTGTGGAACGGTTTATCGAAGCCATAAAACAACACCCTTGTGTATACGACACCAACGGCGTGAGCGGCGTGAGCTGCCCAAATATTGAAATTGTGCCGAATATCGTTGTGGAACGGTTTATCGAAGCCATCAAACAAACACCCTTGTGTATACGAAACCAACGGCGTGAGCGGCGTGAGCTGCCCAAATATTGAAATTGTGCCGGATATCGTTGTGGAACGGTTTATCGAAGCCATCAAGCAACACCCTTGTGTATACGACACCAACGGCGTGAGCGGCGTGAGCTGCCCAAATATTGAAATTGTGCCGGATATTGTTGTGGAACGGTTTATCGAAGCCATCAAACAACACCCTTGTGTATACGACACCAACGACGTGAGCGGCGTGAGCTGCCTAAATATTGAAATTGTGCCGGATATCGTTGCGGAACGGTTTATCGAAGCCATCAAACAACACCCTTGTGTATACGACACCAACGGCGTGAGCGGCGTGAGCTGCCCAAATATTGAAATTGTGCCAGATATCGTTGTGGAACGGTTTATCGAAGCCATCAAACAACAACCTTGTGTATACGACACCAACGGCGTGAGCGGCGTGAGCTGCCCAAATATTGATATTGTGCCGGATATCGTTGTGGAACGGTTTATCGAAGCCATCAAACAACACCCTTGTGTATACGACACCAACGGCGTGAGCGGCGTGAGCTGCACAAATATTGAAATTGTGCCGGATATAGTTGTGGAACGGTTTATCGAAGCCATCAAACAACACCCTTGTGTATACGACACCAACGGCGTGAGCGGCGTGAGCTGCACAAATATTGAAATTGTGCCGGATATCGTTGTGGAACGGTTTATCGAAGCCATCAAACAACACCCTTGTGTATACGACACCAACGGCCTGAGCGGCGTGAGCTGCCCAAATATTGAAATTGTGCCGGATATCGTTGTGGAACGGTTTATCGAAGCCATCAAACAACACCCTTGTGTATACGACAGCAACGGCGTGAGCGGCGTGAGCTGCACAAATATTGAAATTGTGCCGGATATCGTTGCGGAACGGTTTATCGAAGCCATCAAACAACACCCTTGTGTATACGACACCAACGGCGTGAGCGGCGTGAGCTGCGCAAATATTGAAATTGTGCCGGATATCGTTGTGGAACGGTTTATCGAAGCCATCAAACAACACCCTTGTGTATACGACACCAACGGCGTGAGCGGCGTGAGCTGCACAAATATTGAAATTGTGCCGGATATCGTTGTGGAACGGTTTATCGAAGCCATCAAACACCCTTGTGTATACGACACCAACGGCGTGAGCGGCGTGAGCTGCCCAAATATTGAAATTGTGCCGGATATCGTTGTGGAACGGTTTATCGAAGCCATCAAACAACAACCTTGTGTATACGACACCAACGGCGTGAGCGGCGTGAGCTGCCCAAATATTGAAATTGTGCCGGATATCGTTGTGGAACGGTTTATCGAAGCCATCAAACAACACCCTTGTGTATACGACACCAACGGCGTGAGCGGCGTGAGCTGCCCAAATATTGAAATTGTGCCGGATATCGTTGTGGAACGGTTTATCGAAGCCGTCAAACAACACCCTTGTGTATACGACACCAACGGCGTGAGCGGCGTGAGCTGCCCAAATATTTAAATTGTGCCGGATATCGTTGTGGAACGGTTTATAGAAGCCATCAAACAACACCCTTGTGTATACGACACCAACGGCGTGAGCGGCGTGAGCTGCCCAAATATTGAAATTGTGCCGGATATCGTTGTGGAACGGTTTATCGAAGCCATCAAACAACACCCTTGTGTATACGACACCAACGGCGTGAGCGGCGTGAGCTGCACAAATATTGAAATTGTGCCGGATATCGTTGTGGAACGGTTTATCGAAGCCATCAAACAACACCCTTGTGTATACGACACCAACGGCGTGAGCGGCGTGAGCTGCCCAAATATTGAAATTGTGCCGGATATCGTTGTGGAACGGTTTATCGAAGCCATCAAACAACAACCTTGTGTATACGACACCAACGGCGTGAGCGGCGTGAGCTGCCCAAATATTGAAATTGTGCCGGATATCGTTGTGGAACGGTTTATCGAAGCCATCAAACAACACCCTTGTGTATACGACACCAACGGCGTGAGCGGCGTGAGCTGCCCAAATATTGAAATTGTGCCGGATATCGTTGTGGAACGGTTTATCGAAGCCATCAAACAACACCCTTGTGTATACGACACCAACGGCGTGAGCGGCGTGAGCTGCCCAAATATTGAAATTGTGCCGGATATCGTTGTGGAACGGTTTATCGAAGCCATCAAACAACACCCTTGTGTATACGACACCACCGGCGTGAGCGGCGTGAGCTGCCCAAATATTGAAATTGTGCCGGATATCGTTGTGGAACGGTTTATCGAAGCCATAAAACAACACCCTTGTGTATACGACACCAACGGCGTGAGCGGCGTGAGCTGCCCAAATATTGAAATTGTGCCGAATATCGTTGTGGAACGGTTTATCGAAGCCATCAAACAAACACCCTTGTGTATACGAAACCAACGGCGTGAGCGGCGTGAGCTGCCCAAATATTGAAATTGTGCCGGATATCGTTGTTGAACTGTTTATCGAAGCTATCAAACAACACCCTTGTGTATACGACACCGACGGCGTGAGCGGCGTGAGCTGCACAAATATTGAAGTTGTGCCGGATATCGTTGTGGAACGGTTTATCGAAGCCATCAAACAACACCCTTGTGTATACGACACCAACGGCGTAAGCGGTGTGAGCTGCCCAAATATTGAAATTGTGCCGGATATCGTTGTGGAACGGTTTATCGAAGCCATCAAACAACACCCTTGTGTATACGACACCAACGGCGTGAGCGGCGTGAGCTGCCCAAATATTGAAAATGTGCCGGATATCGTTGTGGAACGGTTTATCGAAGCCATCAAACAACATCCTTGTGTATACGACACCAACGGTGTGAGCGGCGTGAGCTGCCCAAATATTGAAACTGTGCCGGATATCGTTGTGAAACGGTTTATCGAAGCCATCAAACAACACCCTTGTGTATACGACGCCAACGGCGTGAGCGGCGTGAGCTGCCCAAATATTGAAATTGTGCCGGATATCGTTGTGGAACGGTTTATCGAAGCCATCAAACAACACCCTTGTGTATACGACGCCAACGGCGTGAGCGGCGTGAGCTGCCCAAATATTGAAATTGTGCCGGATATCGTTGTGGAACGGTTTATCGAAGCCATCAAACAACACCCTTGTGTATACGACACCGACGGCGTGAGCTGCACAAATATTGAAATTGTGCCGGATATCGTTGTGGAACGGTTTATCGAAGCCATCAAACAACACCCTTGTGTATACGACACCAACGGCGTGAGCGGCGTGAGCTGCCCAAATATTGAAATTGTGCCGGATATCGTTGTAGAACGGTTTATCGAAGCCATCAAACAACACCCTTGTGTATACGACACCAACGGCGTGAGCGGCGTGAGCTGCCCAAATATTGAAATTGTGCCGGATATCGTTGTGGAACGGTTTATCGAAGCCATCAAACAACACCCTGGTGTATACGACACCAACGGCGTGAGCGGCGTGAGCTGCCCAAATATTGAAATTGTGACGGATATCGTTGTGGAACGGTTTATCGAAGCCATCGAACAACACCCTTGTGTATACGACACCAACGGCGTGAGCGGCGTGAGCTGCCCAAATATTGAAATTGTGCCGGATATCGTTGTGGAACGGTTTATCGAAGCCATTAAACAACACCCTTGTGTACACGACACCAACGGCGTGAGCGGCGTGAGCTGCCCAAATATTGAAATTGTGCCGGATATCGTTGTGGAACGGTTTATCGAAGCCATCAAACAACACCCTTGTGTATACGACACCAACGGCGTGAGCGGCGTGAGCTGCCCAAATATTGAAATTGTGCCGGATATCGTTGTGGAACGGTTTATCGTAGCCATCAAACAACACCATTGTGTATACGACACCAACGGCGTGAGCGGCGTGAGCTGCCCAAATATTGAAATTGTGCCGGATATCGTTGTGGAACGGTTTATCGAAGCCATCAAACAACAACCTTGTGTATACGACACCAACGGCGTGAGCGGCGTGAGCTGCCCAAATATTGAAATTGTGCCGGATATCGTTGTGGAACGGTTTATCGAAGCCATCAAGCAACACTCTTGTGTATACGACACCAACGGCGTGAGCGGCGTGAGTTGCCCAAATATTGAAATTGTGCCGGATATTGTTGTGGAACGGTTTATCGAAGCCATCAAACAACACCCTTGTGTATACGACACCAACGACGTGAGCGGCGTGAGCTGCCTAAATATTGAAATTGTGCAGGATATCGTTGCGGAACGGGTTATCGAAGCCATCAAACAACACCCTTGTGTATACGACACCAACGGCGTGAGCGGCGTGAGCTGCCCAAATATTGAAATTGTGCCAGATATCGTTGTGGAACGGTTTATCGAAGCCATCAAACAACAACCTCGTGTATACGACACCAACGGCGTGAGCGGCGTGAGCTGCCCAAATATTGATATTGTGCCGGATATCGTTGTGGAACGGTTTATCGAAGCCATCAAACAACACCCTTGTGTATACGACGCCAACGGCGTGAGCGGCGTGAGCTCCACAAATATTGAAATTGTGCCGGATATAGTTGTGGAACGGTTTATCGAAGCCATCAAACAACACCCTTGTGTATACGACACCAACGGCGTGAGCGGCGTGAGCTGCACAAATATTGAAATTGTGCCGGATATCGTTGTGGAACGGTTTATCGAAGCCATCAAACAACACCCTTGTGTATACGACACCAACGGCCTGAGCGGCGTGAGCTGCCCAAATATTGAAATTGTGCCGGATATCGTTGTGGAACGGTTTATCGAAGCCATCAAACAACACCCTTGTGTATACGACAGCAACGGCGTGAGGGGCGTGAGCTGCACAAATATTGAAATTGTGCCGGATATCGTTGCGGAACGGTTTATCGAAGCCATCAAACAACACCCTTGTGTATACGACACCAACGGCGTGAGCGGCGTGAGCTGCGCAAATATTGAAATTGTGCCGGATATCGTTGTGGAACGGTTTATCGAAGCCATCAAACAACACCCTTGTGTATACGACACCAACGGCGTGAGCGGCGTGAGCTGCACAAATATTGAAATTGTGCCGGATATCGTTGTGGAACGGTTTATCGAAGCCATCAAACAACACCCTTGTGTATACGACACCAACGGCGTGAGCGGCGTGAGCTGCCCAAATATTGAAATTGTGCCGGATATCGTTGTGGAACGATTTATCGAAGCCATCAAACAACACCCTTGTGTATACGACACTAACGACGTGAGCGGCGTGAGCTGCCCAAATATTGAAATTGTGCCGGATATCGTTGCGGAACGGTTTATCGAAGCCATCAAACAACACCCTTTTGTATACGACACCAACGGCGTGAGCGGCGTGAGCTGCCCAAATATTGAAATTGTGCCGGATATCGTTGTGGAACGGTTTATCGAAGCCATCAAACAACAACCTTGTGTATACGACACCAACGGCGTGAGCGGCGTGAGCTGCCCAAATATTGAAATTGTGCCGGATATCGTTGTGGAACGGTTTATCGAAGCCATCAAACAACACCCTTGTGTATACGACACCAACGGCGTGAGCGGCGTGAGCTGCCCAAATATTGAAATTGTGCCGGATATCGTTGTGGAACGGTTTATCGAAGCCATCAAACAACACCCTTGTGTATACGACACCAACGGCGTGAGCGGCGTGAGCTGCCCAAATATTGAAATTGTGCCGAATATCGTTGTGAAACGGTTTATCGAAGCCATCAAACAAACACCCTTGTGTATACGAAACCAACGGCGTGAGCGGCGTGAGCTGCCCAAATATTGAAATTGTGCCGGATATCGTTGTTGAACGGTTTATCGAAGCTATCAAACAACACCCTTGTGTATACGACACCGACGGCGTGAGCGGCGTGAGCTGCACAAATATTGAAGTTGTGCCGGATATCGTTGTGGAACGGTTTATCGAAGCCATCAAACAACACCCTTGTGTATACGACACCAACGGCGTGAGCGGCGTGAGCTGCCCAAATATTGAAATTGTGCCGGATATCGTTGTGGAACGGTTTATCGAAGCCATCAAACAACACCCTTGTGTATACGACACCAACGGCGTGAGCGGCGTGAGCTGCCCAAATATTGAAAATGTGCCGGATATCGTTGTGGAACGGTTTATCGAAGCCATCAAACAACATCCTTGTGTATACGACACCAACGGTGTGAGCGGCGTGAGCTGCCCAAATATTGAAACTGTGCCGGATATCGTTGTGAAACGGTTTATCGAAGCCATCAAACAACACCCTTGTGTATACGACACCAACGGCGTGAGCGGCGTGAGCTGCCCAAATATTGAAATTGCGCCGGATATCGTTGTGGAACCGTTTATCGAAGCCATCAAACAACAACCTTGTGTATACGACATCAACGGCGTGAGCGGCGTGAGCTGCCCAAATATTGAAATTGTGCCGGATATTCTTGTGGAACGGTTTATCGAAGCCATCAAACAACAACCTTGTGTATACGACACCAACGGCGTGAGCGGCGTGAGCTGCCCAAATATTGGAATTGTGCCGGATATCGTTGTGGAACGGTTTATCGAAGCCATCAAACAACAACTTTGTGTATACGACACCAACGGCGTGAGCGGCGTGAGCTGCCCAAATATTGAAATTGTGCCGGATATCGTTGTGGAACGGTTTATCGAAGCCATGAAACAACACCCTTGTGTATACGACACCAACGGCGTGAGCGGCGTGAGCTGCCCAAATATTGAAATTGTGCCGGATATCGTTGTGGAACGGTTTATCGAAGCCATCAAACAACACCCTTGTGTATACGACACCAACGGCGTAAGCGGCGTGAGCTGCATAAATATTGAAATTGTGCCGGATATCGTTGTGGAACGGTTTATCGAAGCCATCAAACAACACCCTTGTGTATACGACACCAACGGCGTGAGCGGCGTGAGCTGCCCAAATATTGAAATTGTGCCGGATATCGTTGTGGAACGGTTTATCGAAGCCATAAAACAACACCCTTGTGTATACGACACCAACGGCGTGAGCGGCGTGAGCTGCCCAAATATTGAAATTGTGCCGGATATCGTTGTGGGACGGTTTATCGAAGCCATCAAACAACACCCTTGTGTATACGACACCAACGGTGTGAGCGGCGTGAGCTGCCCAAATATTGAAATTGTGCCGGATATCGTTGTGGAACGGTTTATCGAAGCCATCAAACAACACCCTTGTGTATACGACACCAACGGCGTGAGCGGCGTGAGCTGCCCAAATATTGAAATTGTGCCGGATATCGTTGTGGAACGGTTTATCGAAGCCATCAAACAACACCCTTGTGTATACGACACCAACGGCGTGAGCGGCGTGAGCTGCCCAAATATTGAAATTGTGCCGGATAACGTTGTGGAACGGTTTATCGAAGCCATCAAACAACACCCTTGTGTATACGACACCAACGGCGTGAGCGGCGTGAGCTGCCCAAATATTGAAATTGTGCCGGATATCGTTGTGGAACGGTTTATCGAAGCCATCAAACAACACCCTTGTGTATACGACACCGACGGCGTGAGCTGCACAAATATTGAAATTGTGCCGGATATCGTTGTGGAACGGTTTATCGAAGCCATCAAACAACACCCTTGTGTATACGACACCAACGGCGTGAGCGGCATGAGCTGCCCAAATATTGAAATTGTGCCGGATATCATTGTAGAACGGTTTATCGAAGCCATCAAACAACACCCTTGTGTATACGACACCAACGGCGTGAGCGGCGTGAGCTGCCCAAATATTGAAATTGTGCCGGATATCGTTGTGGAACGGTTTATCGAAGCCATCAAACAACACTCTGGTGTATACGACACCAACGGCGTGAGCGGCGTGAGCTGCCCAAATATTGAAATTGTGCCGGATATCGTTGTGGAACGGTTTATCGAAGCCATCGAACAACACCCTTGTGTATACGACACCAACGGCGTGAGCGGCGTGAGCTGCCCAAATATTGAAATTGTGCCGGATATCGTTGTGGAACGGTTTATCGAAGCCATTAAACAACACCCTTGTGTACACGACACCAACGGCGTGAGCGGCGTGAGCTGCCCAAATATTGAAATTGTGCCGGATATCGTTGTGGAACGGTTTATCGAAGCCATCAAACAACACCCTTGTGTATACGACACCAACGGCGTGAGCGGCGTGAGCTGCCCAAATATTGAAATTGTGCCGGATATCGTTGTGGAACGGTTTATCGTAGCCATCAAACAACACCATTGTGTATACGACACCAACGGCGTGAGCGGCGTGAGCTGCCCAAATATTGAAATTGTGCCGGATATCGTTGTGGAACGGTTTATCGAAGCCATCAAACAACAACCTTGTGTATACGACACCAACGGCGTGAGCGGCGTGAGCTGCCCAAATATTGAAATTGTGCCGGATATCGTTGTGGAACGGTTTATCGAAGCCATCAAGCAACACCCTTGTGTATACGACACCAACGGCGTGAGCGGCGTGAGCTGCCCAAATATTGAAATTGTGCCGGATATTGTTGTGGAACGGTTTATCGAAGCCATCAAACAACACCCTTGTGTATACGACACCAACGACGTGAGCGGCGTGAGCTGCCTAAATATTGAAATTGTGCCGGATATCGTTGCGGAACGGTTTATCGAAGCCATCAAACAACACCCTTGTGTATACGACACCAACGGCGTGAGCGGCGTGAGCTGCCCAAATATTGAAATTGTGCCAGATATCGTTGTGGAACGGTTTATCGAAGCCATCAAACAACAACCTTGTGTATACGACACCAACGGCGTGAGCGGCGTGAGCTGCCCAAATATTGATATTGTGCCGGATATCGTTGTGGAACGGTTTATCGAAGCCATCAAACAACACCCTTGTGTATACGACACCAACGGCGTGAGCGGCGTGAGCTGCACAAATATTGAAATTGTGCCGGATATAGTTGTGGAACGGTTTATCGAAGCCATCAAACAAAACCTTTGTGTATACGACACCAACGGCGTGAGCGGCGTGAGCTGCACAAATATTGAAATTGTGCCGGATATCGTTGTGGAACGGTTTATCGAAGCCATCAAACAACAAACACCCTTGTGTATACGACACCAACGGCCTGAGCGGCGTGAGCTGCCCAAATATTGAAATTGTGCCGGATATCGTTGTGGAACGGTTTATCGAAGCCATCAAACAACACCCTTGTGTATACGACAGCAACGGCGTGAGCGGCGTGAGCTGCACAAATATTGAAATTGTGCCGGATATCGTTGCGGAACGGTTTATCGAAGCCATCAAACAACACCCTTGAGTATACGACACCAACGGCGTGAGCGGCGTGAGCTGCGCAAATATTGAAATTGTGCCGGATATCGTTGTGGAATGGTTTATCGAAGCCATCAAACAACACCCTTGTGTATACGACACCAACGGCGTGAGCGGCGTGAGCTGCACAAATATTGAAATTGTGCCGGATATCGTTGTGGAACGGTTTATCGAAGCCATCAAACAACACCCTTGTGTATACGACACCAACGGCGTGAGCGGCGTGAGCTGCCCAAATATTGAAATTGTGCCGGATATCGTTGTGGAACGATTTATCGAAGCCATCAAACAACACCCTTGTGTATACGACACTAACGACGTGAGCGGCGTGAGCTGCCCAAATATTGAAATTGTGCCGGATATCGTTGCGGAACGGTTTATCGAAGCCATCAAACAACACCCTTTTGTATACGACACCAACGGCGTGAGCGGCGTGAGCTGCCCAAATATTGAAATTGTGCCGGATATCGTTGTGGAACGGTTTATCGAAGCCATCAAACAACAACCTTGTGTATACGACACCAACGGCGTGAGCGGCGTGAGCTGCCCAAATATTGAAATTCTTCCGGATATCGTTGTGGAACGGTTTATCGAAGCCATCAAACAACACCCTTGTGTATACGACACCAACGGCGTGAGCGGCGTGAGCTGCCCAAATATTGAAATTGTGCCGGATATCGTTGTGGAACGGTTTATCGAAGCCATCAAACAACACCCTGGTGTATACGACACCAACGGCGTGAGCGGCGTGAGCTGCCCAAATATTGAAATTGTGACGGATATCGTTGTGGAACGGTTTATCGAAGCCATCGAACAACACCCTTGTGTATACGACACCAACGGCGTGAGCGGCGTGAGCTGCCCAAATATTGAAATTGTGCCGGATATCGTTGTGGAACGGTTTATCGAAGCCATTAAACAACACCCTTGTGTACACGACACCAACGGCGTGAGCGGCGTGAGCTGCCCAAATATTGAAATTGTGCCGGATATCGTTGTGGAACGGTTTATCGAAGCCATCAAACAACACCCTTGTGTATACGACACCAACGGCGTGAGCGGCGTGAGCTGCCCAAATATTGAAATTGTGCCGGATATCGTTGTGGAACGGTTTATCGTAGCCATCAAACAACACCCTGGTGTATACGACACCAACGGCGTGAGCGGCGTGAGCTGCCCAAATATTGAAATTGTGCCGGATATCGTTGTGGAACGGTTTATCGAAGCCATCAAGCAACACTCTTGTGTATACGACACCAACGGCGTGAGCGGCGTGAGCTGCCCAAATATTGAAATTGTGCCGGATATTGTTGTGGAACGGTTTATCGAAGCCATCAAACAACACCCTTGTGTATACGACACCAACGACGTGAGCGGCGTGAGCTGCCTAAATATTGAAATTGTGCCGGATATCGTTGCGGAACGGGTTATCGAAGCCATCAAACAACACCCTTGTGTATACGACACCAACGGCGTGAGCGGCGTGAGCTGCCCAAATATTGAAATTGTGCCGGATATCGTTGTGGAACGGTTTATCGAAGCCATCAAACAACACCCTTGTGTATACGACACCAACGGCGTGAGCGGCGTGAGCTGCCCAAATATTGAAATTGTGCCGGATATCGTTGTGGAACGGTTTATCGTAGCCATCAAACAACACCCTGGTGTATACGACACCAACGGCGTGAGCGGCGTGAGCTGCCCAAATATTGAAATTGTGCCGGATATCGTTGTGGAACGGTTTATCGAAGCCATCAAGCAACACTCTTGTGTATACGACACCAACGGCGTGAGCGGCGTGAGCTGCCCAAATATTGAAATTGTGCCGGATATTGTTGTGGAACGGTTTATCGAAGCCATCAAACAACACCCTTGTGTATACGACACCAACGACGTGAGCGGCGTGAGCTGCCTAAATATTGAAATTGTGCCGGATATCGTTGCGGAACGGGTTATCGAAGCCATCAAACAACACCCTTGTGTATACGACACCAACGGCGTGAGCGGCGTGAGCTGCCCAAATATTGAAATTGTGCCGGATATCGTTGTGGAACGATTTATCGAAGCCATCAAACAACACCCTTGTGTATACGACACTAACGACGTGAGCGGCGTGAGCTGCCCAAATATTGAAATTGTGCCGGATATCGTTGCGGAACGGTTTATCGAAGCCATCAAACAACACCCTTTTGTATACGACACCAACGGCGTGAGCGGCGTGAGCTGCCCAAATATTGAAATTGTGCCGGATATCGTTGTGGAACGGTTTATCGAAGCCATCAAACAACAACCTTGTGTATACGACACCAACGGCGTGAGCGGCGTGAGCTGCCCAAATATTGAAATTCTTCCGGATATCGTTGTGGAACGGTTTATCGAAGCCATCAAACAACACCCTTGTGTATACGACACCAACGGCGTGAGCGGCGTGAGCTGCCCAAATATTGAAATTGTGCCGGATATCGTTGTGGAACGGTTTATCGAAGCCATCAAACAACACCCTGGTGTATACGACACCAACGGCGTGAGCGGCGTGAGCTGCCCAAATATTGAAATTGTGACGGATATCGTTGTGGAACGGTTTATCGAAGCCATCGAACAACACCCTTGTGTATACGACACCAACGGCGTGAGCGGCGTGAGCTGCCCAAATATTGAAATTGTGCCGGATATCGTTGTGGAACGGTTTATCGAAGCCATTAAACAACACCCTTGTGTACACGACACCAACGGCGTGAGCGGCGTGAGCTGCCCAAATATTGAAATTGTGCCGGATATCGTTGTGGAACGGTTTATCGAAGCCATCAAACAACACCCTTGTGTATACGACACCAACGGCGTGAGCGGCGTGAGCTGCCCAAATATTGAAATTGTGCCGGATATCGTTGTGGAACGGTTTATCGTAGCCATCAAACAACACCCTGGTGTATACGACACCAACGGCGTGAGCGGCGTGAGCTGCCCAAATATTGAAATTGTGCCGGATATCGTTGTGGAACGGTTTATCGAAGCCATCAAACAACACCCTTGTGTATACGACACCAACGGCGTGAGCGGCGTGAGCTGCCCAAATATTGAAATTGTGCCGGATATCGTTGTGGAACGGTTTATCGTAGCCATCAAACAACACCCTGGTGTATACGACACCAACGGCGTGAGCGGCGTGAGCTGCCCAAATATTGAAATTGTGCCGGATATCGTTGTGGAACGGTTTATCGAAGCCATCAAGCAACACTCTTGTGTATACGACACCAACGGCGTGAGCGGCGTGAGCTGCCCAAATATTGAAATTGTGCCGGATATTGTTGTGGAACGGTTTATCGAAGCCATCAAACAACACCCTTGTGTATACGACACCAACGACGTGAGCGGCGTGAGCTGCCTAAATATTGAAATTGTGCCGGATATCGTTGCGGAACGGTTTATCGAAGCCATCAAACAACACCCTTGTGTATACGACACCAACGGCGTGAGCGGCGTGAGCTGCCCAAATATTGAAATTGTGCCGGATATCGTTGTGGAACGATTTATCGAAGCCATCAAACAACACCCTTGTGTATACGACACTAACGACGTGAGCGGCGTGAGCTGCCCAAATATTGAAATTGTGCCGGATATCGTTGCGGAACGGTTTATCGAAGCCATCAAACAACACCCTTTTGTATACGACACCAACGGCGTGAGCGGCGTGAGCTGCCCAAATATTGAAATTGTGCCGGATATCGTTGTGGAACGGTTTATCGAAGCCATCAAACAACAACCTTGTGTATACGACACCAACGGCGTGAGCGGCGTGAGCTGCCCAAATATTGAAATTCTTCCGGATATCGTTGTGGAACGGTTTATCGAAGCCATCAAACAACACCCTTGTGTATACGACACCAACGGCGTGAGCGGCGTGAGCTGCCCAAATATTGAAATTGTGCCGGATATCGTTGTGGAACGGTTTATCGAAGCCATCAAACAACACCCTGGTGTATACGACACCAACGGCGTGAGCGGCGTGAGCTGCCCAAATATTGAAATTGTGACGGATATCGTTGTGGAACGGTTTATCGAAGCCATCGAACAACACCCTTGTGTATACGACACCAACGGCGTGAGCGGCGTGAGCTGCCCAAATATTGAAATTGTGCCGGATATCGTTGTGGAACGGTTTATCGAAGCCATTAAACAACACCCTTGTGTACACGACACCAACGGCGTGAGCGGCGTGAGCTGCCCAAATATTGAAATTGTGCCGGATATCGTTGTGGAACGGTTTATCGAAGCCATCAAACAACACCCTTGTGTATACGACACCAACGGCGTGAGCGGCGTGAGCTGCCCAAATATTGAAATTGTGCCGGATATCGTTGTGGAACGGTTTATCGTAGCCATCAAACAACACCCTGGTGTATACGACACCAACGGCGTGAGCGGCGTGAGCTGCCCAAATATTGAAATTGTGCCGGATATCGTTGTGGAACGGTTTATCGAAGCCATCAAGCAACACTCTTGTGTATACGACACCAACGGCGTGAGCGGCGTGAGCTGCCCAAATATTGAAATTGTGCCGGATATTGTTGTGGAACGGTTTATCGAAGCCATCAAACAACACCCTTGTGTATACGACACCAACGACGTGAGCGGCGTGAGCTGCCTAAATATTGAAATTGTGCCGGATATCGTTGCGGAACGGGTTATCGAAGCCATCAAACAACACCCTTGTGTATACGACACCAACGGCGTGAGCGGCGTGAGCTGCCCAAATATTGAAATTGTGCCGGATATCGTTGTGGAACGGTTTATCGAAGCCATCAAACAACACCCTTGTGTATACGACACCAACGGCGTGAGCGGCGTGAGCTGCCCAAATATTGAAATTGTGCCGGATATCGTTGTGGAACGGTTTATCGTAGCCATCAAACAACACCCTGGTGTATACGACACCAACGGCGTGAGCGGCGTGAGCTGCCCAAATATTGAAATTGTGCCGGATATCGTTGTGGAACGGTTTATCGAAGCCATCAAGCAACACTCTTGTGTATACGACACCAACGGCGTGAGCGGCGTGAGCTGCCCAAATATTGAAATTGTGCCGGATATTGTTGTGGAACGGTTTATCGAAGCCATCAAACAACACCCTTGTGTATACGACACCAACGACGTGAGCGGCGTGAGCTGCCTAAATATTGAAATTGTGCCGGATATCGTTGCGGAACGGGTTATCGAAGCCATCAAACAACACCCTTGTGTATACGACACCAACGGCGTGAGCGGCGTGAGCTGCCCAAATATTGAAATTGTGCCAGATATCGTTGTGGAACGGTTTATCGAAGCCATCAAACAACAACCTTGTGTATACGACACCAACGGCGTGAGCGGCGTGAGCTGCCCAAATATTGATATTGTGCCGGATATCGTTGTGGAACGGTTTATCGAAGCCATCAAACAACACCCTTGTGTATACGACGCCAACGGCGTGAGCGGCGTGAGCTGCACAAATATTGAAATTGTGCCGGATATAGTTGTGGAACGGTTTATCGAAGCCATCAAACAACACCCTTGTGTATACGACACCAACGGCGTGAGCGGCGTGAGCTGCACAAATATTGAAATTGTGCCGGATATCGTTGTGGAACGGTTTATCGAAGCCATCAAACAACACCCTTGTGTATACGACACCAACGGCCTGAGCGGCGTGAGCTGCCCAAATATTGAAATTGTGCCGGATATCGTTGTGGAACGGTTTATCGAAGCCATCAAACAACACCCTTGTGTATACGACAGCAACGGCGTGAGGGGCGTGAGCTGCACAAATATTGAAATTGTGCCGGATATCGTTGTGGAACGGTTTATCGAAGCCATCAAACAACACCCTTGTGTATACGACACCAACGGCGTGAGCGGCGTGAGCTGCACAAATATTGAAATTGTGCCGGATATCGTTGTGGAACGGTTTATCGAAGCCATCAAACAACACCCTTGTGTATACGACACCAACGGCGTGAGCGGCGTGAGCTGCCGAAATATTGAAATTGTGCCGGATATCTTTGTGGAACGATTTATCGAAGCCATCAAACAACACCCTTGTGTATACGACACTAACGACGTGAGCGGCGTGAGCTGCCCAAATATTGAAATTGTGCCGGATATCGTTGCGGAACGGTTTATCGAAGCCATCAAACAACACCCTTTTGTATACGACACCAACGGCGTGAGCGGCGTGAGCTGCCCAAATATTGAAATTGTGCCGGATATCGTTGTGGAACGGTTTATCGAAGCCATCAAACAACAACCTTGTGTATACGACACCAACGGCGTGAGCGGCGTGAGCTGCCCAAATATTGAAATTGTGCCGGATATCGTTGTGGAACGGTTTATCGAAGCCATCAAACAACGCCCTTGTGTATACGACACCAACGGCGTGAGCGGCGTGAGCTGCCCAAATATTGAAATTGCGCCGGATATCGTTGTGGAACGGTTTATCGAAGCCATCAAACAACACCCTGGTGTATACGACACCAACGGCGTGAGCGGCGTGAGCTGCCCAAATATTGAAATTGTGCCGGATATCGTTGTGGAACGGTTTATCGAAGCCATCGAACAACACCCTTGTGTATACGACACCAACGGCGTGAGCGGCGTGAGCTGCCCAAATATTGAAATTGTGCCGGATATCGTTGTGGAACGGTTTATCGAAGCCATTAAACAACACCCTTGTGTACACGACACCAACGGCGTGAGCGGCGTGAGCTGCCCAAATATTGAAATTGTGCCGGATATCGTTGTGGAACGGTTTATCGAAGCCATCAAACAACACCCTTGTGTATACGACACCAACGGCGTGAGCGGCGTGAGCTGCCCAAATATTGAAATTGTGCCGGATATCGTTGTGGAACGGTTTATCGTAGCCATCAAACAACACCATTGTGTATACGACACCAACGGCGTGAGCGGCGTGAGCTGCCCAAATATTGAAATTGTGCCGGATATCGTTGTGGAACGGTTTATCGAAGCCATCAAACAACAACCTTGTGTATACGACACCAACGGCGTGAGCGGCGTGAGCTGCCCAAATATTGAAATTGTGCCGGATATCGTTGTGGAACGGTTTATCGAAGCCATCAAGCAACACCCTTGTGTATACGACACCAACGGCGTGAGCGGCGTGAGCTGCCCAAATATTGAAATTGTGCCGGATATTGTTGTGGAACGGTTTATCGAAGCCATCAAACAACACCCTTGTGTATACGACACCAACGACGTGAGCGGCGTGAGCTGCCTAAATATTGAAATTGTGCCGGATATCGTTGCGGAACGGTTTATCGAAGCCATCAAACAACACCCTTGTGTATACGACACCAACGGCGTGAGCGGCGTGAGCTGCCCAAATATTGAAATTGTGCCAGATATCGTTGTGGAACGGTTTATCGAAGCCATCAAACAACAACCTTGTGTATACGACACCAACGGCGTGAGCGGCGTGAGCTGCCCAAATATTGATATTGTGCCGGATATCGTTGTGGAACGGTTTATCGAAGCCATCAAACAACACCCTTGTGTATACGACACCAACGGCGTGAGCGGCGTGAGCTGCACAAATATTGAAATTGTGCCGGATATCGTTGTGGAACGGTTTATCGAAGCCATCAAACAACAAACACCCTTGTGTATACGACACCAACGGCCTGAGCGGCGTGAGCTGCCCAAATATTGAAATTGTGCCGGATATCGTTGTGGAACGGTTTATCGAAGCCATCAAACAACACCCTTGTGTATACGACAGCAACGGCGTGAGCGGCGTGAGCTGCACAAATATTGAAATTGTGCCGGATATCGTTGCGGAACGGTTTATCGAAGCCATCAAACAACACCCTTGAGTATACGACACCAACGGCGTGAGCGGCGTGAGCTGCGCAAATATTGAAATTGTGCCGGATATCGTTGTGGAATGGTTTATCGAAGCCATCAAACAACACCCTTGTGTATACGACACCAACGGCGTGAGCGGCGTGAGCTGCACAAATATTGAAATTGTGCCGGATATCGTTGTGGAACGGTTTATCGAAGCCATCAAACAACACCCTTGTGTATACGACACCAACGGCGTGAGCGGCGTGAGCTGCCCAAATATTGAAATTGTGCCGGATATCGTTGTGGAACGATTTATCGAAGCCATCAAACAACACCCTTGTGTATACGACACTAACGACGTGAGCGGCGTGAGCTGCCCAAATATTGAAATTGTGCCGGATATCGTTGCGGAACGGTTTATCGAAGCCATCAAACAACACCCTTTTGTATACGACACCAACGGCGTGAGCGGCGTGAGCTGCCCAAATATTGAAATTGTGCCGGATATCGTTGTGGAACGGTTTATCGAAGCCATCAAACAACAACCTTGTGTATACGACACCAACGGCGTGAGCGGCGTGAGCTGCCCAAATATTGAAATTCTTCCGGATATCGTTGTGGAACGGTTTATCGAAGCCATCAAACAACACCCTTGTGTATACGACACCAACGGCGTGAGCGGCGTGAGCTGCCCAAATATTGAAATTGTGCCGGATATCGTTGTGGAACGGTTTATCGAAGCCATCAAACAACACCCTGGTGTATACGACACCAACGGCGTGAGCGGCGTGAGCTGCCCAAATATTGAAATTGTGACGGATATCGTTGTGGAACGGTTTATCGAAGCCATCGAACAACACCCTTGTGTATACGACACCAACGGCGTGAGCGGCGTGAGCTGCCCAAATATTGAAATTGTGCCGGATATCGTTGTGGAACGGTTTATCGAAGCCATTAAACAACACCCTTGTGTACACGACACCAACGGCGTGAGCGGCGTGAGCTGCCCAAATATTGAAATTGTGCCGGATATCGTTGTGGAACGGTTTATCGAAGCCATCAAACAACACCCTTGTGTATACGACACCAACGGCGTGAGCGGCGTGAGCTGCCCAAATATTGAAATTGTGCCGGATATCGTTGTGGAACGGTTTATCGTAGCCATCAAACAACACCATTGTGTATACGACACCAACGGCGTGAGCGGCGTGAGCTGCCCAAATATTGAAATTGTGCCGGATATCGTTGTGGAACGGTTTATCGAAGCCATCAAACAACAACCTTGTGTATACGACACCAACGGCGTGAGCGGCGTGAGCTGCCCAAATATTGAAATTGTGCCGGATATCGTTGTGGAACGGTTTATCGAAGCCATCAAGCAACACTCTTGTGTATACGACACCAACGGCGTGAGCGGCGTGAGCTGCCCAAATATTGAAATTGTGCCGGATATTGTTGTGGAACGGTTTATCGAAGCCATCAAACAACACCCTTGTGTATACGACACCAACGACGTGAGCGGCGTGAGCTGCCTAAATATTGAAATTGTGCCGGATATCGTTGCGGAACGGGTTATCGAAGCCATCAAACAACACCCTTGTGTATACGACACCAACGGCGTGAGCGGCGTGAGCTGCCCAAATATTGAAATTGTGCCAGATATCGTTGTGGAACGGTTTATCGAAGCCATCAAACAACAACCTTGTGTATACGACACCAACGGCGTGAGCGGCGTGAGCTGCCCAAATATTGATATTGTGCCGGATATCGTTGTGGAACGGTTTATCGAAGCCATCAAACAACACCCTTGTGTATACGACGCCAACGGCGTGAGCGGCGTGAGCTGCACAAATATTGAAATTGTGCCGGATATAGTTGTGGAACGGTTTATCGAAGCCATCAAACAACACCCTTGTGTATACGACACCAACGGCGTGAGCGGCGTGAGCTGCACAAATATTGAAATTGTGCCGGATATCGTTGTGGAACGGTTTATCGAAGCCATCAAACAACACCCTTGTGTATACGACACCAACGGCCTGAGCGGCGTGAGCTGCCCAAATATTGAAATTGTGCCGGATATCGTTGTGGAACGGTTTATCGAAGCCATCAAACAACACCCTTGTGTATACGACAGCAACGGCGTGAGGGGCGTGAGCTGCACAAATATTGAAATTGTGCCGGATATCGTTGTGGAACGGTTTATCGAAGCCATCAAACAACACCCTTGTGTATACGACACCAACGGCGTGAGCGGCGTGAGCTGCACAAATATTGAAATTGTGCCGGATATCGTTGTGGAACGGTTTATCGAAGCCATCAAACAACACCCTTGTGTATACGACACCAACGGCGTGAGCGGCGTGAGCTGCCGAAATATTGAAATTGTGCCGGATATCTTTGTGGAACGATTTATCGAAGCCATCAAACAACACCCTTGTGTATACGACACTAACGACGTGAGCGGCGTGAGCTGCCCAAATATTGAAATTGTGCCGGATATCGTTGCGGAACGGTTTATCGAAGCCATCAAACAACACCCTTTTGTATACGACACCAACGGCGTGAGCGGCGTGAGCTGCCCAAATATTGAAATTGTGCCGGATATCGTTGTGGAACGGTTTATCGAAGCCATCAAACAACAACCTTGTGTATACGACACCAACGGCGTGAGCGGCGTGAGCTGCCCAAATATATAAATTGTGCCGGATATCGTTGTGGAACGGTTTATCGAAGCCATCAAACAACGCCCTTGTGTATACGACACCAACGGCGTGAGCGGCGTGAGCTGCCCAAATATTGAAATTGCGCCGGATATCGTTGTGGAACGGTTTATCGAAGCCATCAAACAACACCCTTGTGTATACGACACCACCGGCGTGAGCGGCGTGAGCTGCCCAAATATTGAAATTGTGCCGGATATCGTTGTGGAACGGTTTATCGAAGCCATAAAACAACACCCTTGTGTATACGACACCAACGGCGTGAGCGGCGTGAGCTGCCCAAATATTGAAATTGTGCCGAATATCGTTGTGGAACGGTTTATCGAAGCCATCAAACAAACACCCTTGTGTATACGAAACCAACGGCGTGAGCGGCGTGAGCTGCCCAAATATTGAAATTGTGCCGGATATCGTTGTGGAACGGTTTATCGAAGCCATCAAGCAACACCCTTGTGTATACGACACCAACGGCGTGAGCGGCGTGAGCTGCCCAAATATTGAAATTGTGCCGGATATTGTTGTGGAACGGTTTATCGAAGCCATCAAACAACACCCTTGTGTATACGCCACCAACGACGTGAGCGGCGTGAGCTGCCTAAATATTGAAATTGTGCCGGATATCGTTGCGGAACGGTTTATCGAAGCCATCAAACAACACCCTTGTGTATACGACACCAACGGCGTGAGCGGCGTGAGCTGCCCAAATATTGAAATTGTGCCAGATATCGTTGTGGAACGGTTTATCGAAGCCATCAAACAACAACCTTGTGTATACGACACCAACGGCGTGAGCGGCGTGAGCTGCCCAAATATTGATATTGTGCCGGATATCGTTGTGGAACGGTTTATCGAAGCCATCAAACAACACCCTTGTGTATACGACACCAGCGGCGTGAGCGGCGTGAGCTGCACAAATATTGAAATTGTGCCGGATATAGTTGTGGAACGGTTTATCGAAGCCATCAAACAACACCCTTGTGTATACGACACCAACGGCGTGAGCGGCGTGAGCTGCACAAATATTGAAATTGTGCCGGATATCGTTGTGGAACGGTTTATCGAAGCCATCAAACAACACCCTTGTGTATACGACACCAACGGCCTGAGCGGCGTGAGCTGCCCAAATATTGAAATTGTGCCGGATATCGTTGTGGAACGGTTTATCGAAGCCATCAAACAACACCCTTGTGTATACGACAGCAACGGCGTGAGCGGCGTGAGCTGCACAAATATTGAAATTGTGCCGGATATCGTTGCGGAACGGTTTATCGAAGCCATCAAACAACACCCTTGTGTATACGACACCAACGGCGTGAGCGGCGTGAGCTGCGCAAATATTGAAATTGTGCCGGATATCGTTGTGGAACGGTTTATCGAAGCCATCAAACAACACCCTTGTGTATACGACACCAACGGCGTGAGCGGCGTGAGCTGCACAAATATTGAAATTGTGCCGGATATCGTTGTGGAACGGTTTATCGAAGCCATCAAACAACACCCTTGTGTATACGACACCAACGGCGTGAGCGGCGTGAGCTGCCCAAATATTGAAATTGTGCCGGATATCGTTGTGGAACGATTTATCGAAGCCATCAAACAACACCCTTGTGTATACGACACTAACGACGTGAGCGGCGTGAGCTGCCCAAATATTGAAATTGTGCCGGATATCGTTGTGGAACGGTTTATCGAAGCCATCAAACAACACCCTTGTGTATACGACACCAACGGCGTGAGCGGCGTGAGCTGCCCAAATATTGAAATTGTGCCGGATATCGTTGTGGAACGGTTTATCGAAGCCATCAAACAACAACCTTGTGTATACGACACCAACGGCGTGAGCGGCGTGAGCTGCCCAAATATTGAAATTGTGCCGGATATCGTTGTGGAACGGTTTATCGAAGCCATCAAACAACACCCTTGTGTATACGACACCAACGGCGTGAGCGGCGTGAGCTGCCCAAATATTGAAATTGTGCCGGATATCGTTGTGGAACGGTTTATCGAAGCCATCAAACAACACCCTTGTGTATACGACACCAACGGCGTGAGCGGCGTGAGCTGCCCAAATATTTAAATTGTGCCGGATATCGTTGTGGAACGGTTTATCGAAGCCATCAAACAACACCCTTGTGTATACGACACCAACGGCGTGAGCGGCGTGAGCTGCCCAAATATTGAAATTGTGCCGGATATCGTTGTGGAACGGTTTATCGAAGCCATCAAACAACACCCTTGTGTATACGACACCAACGGCGTGAGCGGCGTGAGCTGCACAAATATTGAAATTGTGCCGGATATCGTTGTGGAACGGTTTATCGAAGCCATCAAACAACACCCTTGTGTATACGACACCAACGGCGTGAGCGGCGTGAGCTGCCCAAATATTGAAATTGTGCCGGATATCGTTGTGGAACGGTTTATCGAAGCCATCAAACAACAACCTTGTGTATACGACACCAACGGCGTGAGCGGCGTGAGCTGCCCAAATATTGAAATTGTGCCGGATATCGTTGTGGAACGGTTTATCGAAGCCATCAAACAACATCCTTGTGTATACGACACCAACGGCGTGAGCGGCGTGAGCTGCCCAAATATTGAAATTGTGCCGGATATCGTTGTGGAACGGTTTATCGAAGCCATCAAACAACACCCTTGTGTATACGACACCAACGGCGTGAGCGGCGTGAGCTGCCCAAATATTGAAATTGTGCCGGATATCGTTGTGGAACGGTTTATCGAAGCCATCAAACAACACCCTTGTGTATACGACACCACCGGCGTGAGCGGCGTGAGCTGCCCAAATATTGAAATTGTGCCGGATATCGTTGTGGAACGGTTTATCGAAGCCATAAAACAACACCCTTGTGTATACGACACCAACGGCGTGAGCGGCGTGAGCTGCCCAAATATTGAAATTGTGCCGAATATCGTTGTGGAACGGTTTATCGAAGCCATCAAACAAACACCCTTGTGTATACGAAACCAACGGCGTGAGCGGCGTGAGCTGCCCAAATATTGAAATTGTGCCGGATATCGTTGTTGAACGGTTTATCGAAGCTATCAAACAACACCCTTGTGTATACGACACCGACGGCGTGAGCGGCGTGAGCTGCACAAATATTGAAGTTGTGCCGGATATCGTTGTGGAACGGTTTATCGAAGCCATCAAACAACACCCTTGTGTATACGACACCAACGGCGTGAGCGGCGTGAGCTGCCCAAATATTGAAATTGTGCCGGATATCGTTGTGGAACGGTTTATCGAAGCCATCAAACAACACCCTTGTGTATACGACACCAACGGCGTGAGCGGCGTGAGCTGCCCAAATATTGAAAATGTGCCGGATATCGTTGTGGAACGGTTTATCGAAGCCATCAAACAACATCCTTGTGTATACGACACCAACGGTGTGAGCGGCGTGAGCTGCCCAAATATTGAAACTGTGCCGGATATCGTTGTGAAACGGTTTATCGAAGCCATCAAACAACACCCTTGTGTATACGACGCCAACGGCGTGAGCGGCGTGAGCTGCCCAAATATTGAAATTGTGCCGGATATCGTTGTGGAACGGTTTATCGAAGCCATCAAACAACACCCTTGTGTATACGACGCCAACGGCGTGAGCGGCGTGAGCTGCCCAAATATTGAAATTGTGCCGGATATCGTTGTGGAACGGTTTATCGAAGCCATCAAACAACACCCTTGTGTATACGACACCGACGGCGTGAGCTGCACAAATATTGAAATTGTGCCGGATATCGTTGTGGAACGGTTTATCGAAGCCATCAAACAACACCCTTGTGTATACGACACCAACGGCGTGAGCGGCGTGAGCTGCCCAAATATTGAAATTGTGCCGGATATCGTTGTAGAACGGTTTATCGAAGCCATCAAACAACACCCTTGTGTATACGACACCAACGGCGTGAGCGGCGTGAGCTGCCCAAATATTGAAATTGTGCCGGATATCGTTGTGGAACGGTTTATCGAAGCCATCAAACAACACCCTGGTGTATACGACACCAACGGCGTGAGCGGCGTGAGCTGCCCAAATATTGAAATTGTGACGGATATCGTTGTGGAACGGTTTATCGAAGCCATCGAACAACACCCTTGTGTATACGACACCAACGGCGTGAGCTGCCCAAATATTGAAATTGTGCCGGATATCGTTGTGGAACGGTTTATCGAAGCCATTAAACAACACCCTTGTGTACACGACACCAACGGCGTGAGCGGCGTGAGCTGCCCAAATATTGAAATTGTGCCGGATATCGTTGTGGAACGGTTTATCGAAGCCATCAAACAACACCCTTGTGTATACGACACCAACGGCGTGAGCGGCGTGAGCTGCCCAAATATTGAAATTGTGCCGGATATCGTTGTGGAACGGTTTATCGTAGCCATCAAACAACACCATTGTGTATACGACACCAACGGCGTGAGCGGCGTGAGCTGCCCAAATATTGAAATTGTGCCGGATATCGTTGTGGAACGGTTTATCGAAGCCATCAAACAACAACCTTGTGTATACGACACCAACGGCGTGAGCGGCGTGAGCTGCCCAAATATTGAAATTGTGCCGGATATCGTTGTGGAACGGTTTATCGAAGCCATCAAGCAACACTCTTGTGTATACGACACCAACGGCGTGAGCGGCGTGAGTTGCCCAAATATTGAAATTGTGCCGGATATTGTTGTGGAACGGTTTATCGAAGCCATCAAACAACACCCTTGTGTATACGACACCAACGACGTGAGCGGCGTGAGCTGCCTAAATATTGAAATTGTGCAGGATATCGTTGCGGAACGGGTTATCGAAGCCATCAAACAACACCCTTGTGTATACGACACCAACGGCGTGAGCGGCGTGAGCTGCCCAAATATTGAAATTGTGCCAGATATCGTTGTGGAACGGTTTATCGAAGCCATCAAACAACAACCTCGTGTATACGACACCAACGGCGTGAGCGGCGTGAGCTGCCCAAATATTGATATTGTGCCGGATATCGTTGTGGAACGGTTTATCGAAGCCATCAAACAACACCCTTGTGTATACGACGCCAACGGCGTGAGCGGCGTGAGCTCCACAAATATTGAAATTGTGCCGGATATAGTTGTGGAACGGTTTATCGAAGCCATCAAACAACACCCTTGTGTATACGACACCAACGGCGTGAGCGGCGTGAGCTGCACAAATATTGAAATTGTGCCGGATATCGTTGTGGAACGGTTTATCGAAGCCATCAAACAACACCCTTGTGTATACGACACCAACGGCCTGAGCGGCGTGAGCTGCCCAAATATTGAAATTGTGCCGGATATCGTTGTGGAACGGTTTATCGAAGCCATCAAACAACACCCTTGTGTATACGACAGCAACGGCGTGAGGGGCGTGAGCTGCACAAATATTGAAATTGTGCCGGATATCGTTGCGGAACGGTTTATCGAAGCCATCAAACAACACCCTTGTGTATACGACACCAACGGCGTGAGCGGCGTGAGCTGCGCAAATATTGAAATTGTGCCGGATATCGTTGTGGAACGGTTTATCGAAGCCATCAAACAACACCCTTGTGTATACGACACCAACGGCGTGAGCGGCGTGAGCTGCACAAATATTGAAATTGTGCCGGATATCGTTGTGGAACGGTTTATCGAAGCCATCAAACAACACCCTTGTGTATACGACACCAACGGCGTGAGCGGCGTGAGCTGCCCAAATATTGAAATTGTGCCGGATATCGTTGTGGAACGATTTATCGAAGCCATCAAACAACACCCTTGTGTATACGACACTAACGACGTGAGCGGCGTGAGCTGCCCAAATATTGAAATTGTGCCGGATATCGTTGCGGAACGGTTTATCGAAGCCATCAAACAACACCCTTTTGTATACGACACCAACGGCGTGAGCGGCGTGAGCTGCCCAAATATTGAAATTGTGCCGGATATCGTTGTGGAACGGTTTATCGAAGCCATCAAACAACAACCTTGTGTATACGACACCAACGGCGTGAGCGGCGTGAGCTGCCCAAATATTGAAATTGTGCCGGATATCGTTGTGGAACGGTTTATCGAAGCCATCAAACAACACCCTTGTGTATACGACACCAACGGCGTGAGCGGCGTGAGCTGCCCAAATATTGAAATTGTGCCGGATATCGTTGTGGAACGGTTTATCGAAGCCATCAAACAACACCCTTGTGTATACGACACCAACGGCGTGAGCGGCGTGAGCTGCCCAAATATTGAAATTGTGCCGGATATCGTTGTGGAAGGGTTTATCGAAGCCATCAAACAACACCCATGTGTATACGACACCAACGGCGTGAGCGGCATGAGCTGCACAAATATTGAAATTGTGCCGGATATCGTTGTGGAACGGTTTATCGAAGCCATCAAACAACACCCTTTTGTATACGACACCAACGGCGTGAGCGGCGTGAGCTGCCCAAATATTGAAATTGCGCCGGATATCGTTGTGGAACGGTTTATCGAAGCCATCAAACAACACCCTTGTGTATACGACACCACCGGCGTGAGCGGCGTGAGCTGCCCAAATATTGAAATTGTGCCGGATATCGTTGTGGAACGGTTTATCGAAGCCATAAAACAACACCCTTGTGTATACGACACCAACGGCGTGAGCGGCGTGAGCTGCCCAAATATTGAAATTGTGCCGAATATCGTTGTGGAACGGTTTATCGAAGCCATCAAACAAACACCCTTGTGTATACGAAACCAACGGCGTGAGCGGCGTGAGCTGCCCAAATATTGAAATTGTGCCGGATATCGTTGTTGAACGGTTTATCGAAGCTATCAAACAACACCCTTGTGTATACGACACCGACGGCGTGAGCGGCGTGAGCTGCACAAATATTGAAGTTGTGACGGATATCGTTGTGGAACGGTTTATCGAAGCCATCAAACAACACCCTTGTGTATACGACACCAACGGCGTGAGCGGCGTGAGCTGCCCAAATATTGAAATTGTGCCGGATATCGTTGTGGAACGGTTTATCGAAGCCATCAAACAACACCCTTGTGTATACGACACCAACGGCGTGAGCGGCGTGAGCTGCCCAAATATTGAAAATGTGCCGGATATCGTTGTGGAACGGTTTATCGAAGCCATCAAACAACATCCTTGTGTATACGACACCAACGGTGTGAGCGGCGTGAGCTGCCCAAATATTAAAACTGTGCCGGATATCGTTGTGAAACGGTTTATCGAAGCCATCAAACAACACCCTTGTGTATACGACACCAACGGCGTGAGCGGCGTGAGCTGCCCAAATATTGAAATTGCGCCGGATATCGTTGTGGAACCGTTTATCGAAGCCATCAAACAACAACCTTGTGTATACGACATCAACGGCGTGAGCGGCGTGAGCTGCCCAAATATTGAAATTGTGCCGGATATTCTTGTGGAACGGTTTATCGAAGCCATCAAACAACAACCTTGTGTATACGACACCAACGGCGTGAGCGGCGTGAGCTGCCCAAATATTGGAATTGTGCCGGATATCGTTGTGGAACGGTTTATCGAAGCCATCAAACAACAACTTTGTGTATACGACACCAACGGCGTGAGCGGCGTGAGCTGCCCAAATATTGAAATTGTGCCGGATATCGTTGTGGAACGGTTTATCGAAGCCATGAAACAACACCCTTGTGTATACGACACCAACGGCGTGAGCGGCGTGAGCTGCCCAAATATTGAAATTGTGCCGGATATCGTTGTGGAACGGTTTATCGAAGCCATCAAACAACACCCTTGCGTATACGACACCAACGGCGTAAGCGGCGTGAGCTGCATAAATATTGAAATTGTGCCGGATATCGTTGTGGAACGGTTTATCGAAGCCATCAAACAACACCCTTGTGTATACGACACCAACGGCGTGAGCGGCGTGAGCTGCCCAAATATTGAAATTGTGCCGGATATCGTTGTGGAACGGTTTATCGAAGCCATCAAACAACAACCTTGTGTATACGACACCAACGGCGTGAGCGGCGTGAGCTGCCCAAATATTGAAATTGTGCCGGATATCGTTGTGGAACGGTTTATCGAAGCCATCAAACAACACCCTTGTGTATACGACACCAACGGCGTGAGCGGCGTGAGCTGCCCAAATATTGAAATTGTGCCGGATATCGTTGTGGAACGGTTTATCGAAGCCATCAAACAACACCCTTGTGTATACGACACCAACGGCGTGAGCGGCGTGAGCTGCCCAAATATTGAAATTGTGCCGGATATCGTTGTGGAAGGGTTTATCGAAGCCATCAAACAACACCCATGTGTATACGACACCAACGGCGTGAGCGGCATGAGCTGCACAAATATTGAAATTGTGCCGGATATCGTTGTGGAACGGTTTATCGAAGCCATCAAACAACACCCTTTTGTATACGACACCAACGGCGTGAGCGGCGTGAGCTGCCCAAATATTGAAATTGCGCCGGATATCGTTGTGGAACGGTTTATCGAAGCCATCAAACAACACCCTTGTGTATACGACACCACCGGCGTGAGCGGCGTGAGCTGCCCAAATATTGAAATTGTGCCGGATATCGTTGTGGAACGGTTTATCGAAGCCATAAAACAACACCCTTGTGTATACGACACCAACGGCGTGAGCGGCGTGAGCTGCCCAAATATTGAAATTGTGCCGAATATCGTTGTGGAACGGTTTATCGAAGCCATCAAACAAACACCCTTGTGTATACGAAACCAACGGCGTGAGCGGCGTGAGCTGCCCAAATATTGAAATTGTGCCGGATATCGTTGTTGAACGGTTTATCGAAGCTATCAAACAACACCCTTGTGTATACGACACCGACGGCGTGAGCGGCGTGAGCTGCACAAATATTGAAGTTGTGACGGATATCGTTGTGGAACGGTTTATCGAAGCCATCAAACAACACCCTTGTGTATACGACACCAACGGCGTGAGCGGCGTGAGCTGCCCAAATATTGAAATTGTGCCGGATATCGTTGTGGAACGGTTTATCGAAGCCATCAAACAACACCCTTGTGTATACGACACCAACGGCGTGAGCGGCGTGAGCTGCCCAAATATTGAAAATGTGCCGGATATCGTTGTGGAACGGTTTATCGAAGCCATCAAACAACATCCTTGTGTATACGACACCAACGGTGTGAGCGGCGTGAGCTGCCCAAATATTAAAACTGTGCCGGATATCGTTGTGAAACGGTTTATCGAAGCCATCAAACAACACCCTTGTGTATACGACACCAACGGCGTGAGCGGCGTGAGCTGCCCAAATATTGAAATTGCGCCGGATATCGTTGTGGAACCGTTTATCGAAGCCATCAAACAACAACCTTGTGTATACGACATCAACGGCGTGAGCGGCGTGAGCTGCCCAAATATTGAAATTGTGCCGGATATTCTTGTGGAACGGTTTATCGAAGCCATCAAACAACAACCTTGTGTATACGACACCAACGGCGTGAGCGGCGTGAGCTGCCCAAATATTGGAATTGTGCCGGATATCGTTGTGGAACGGTTTATCGAAGCCATCAAACAACAACTTTGTGTATACGACACCAACGGCGTGAGCGGCGTGAGCTGCCCAAATATTGAAATTGTGCCGGATATCGTTGTGGAACGGTTTATCGAAGCCATGAAACAACACCCTTGTGTATACGACACCAACGGCGTGAGCGGCGTGAGCTGCCCAAATATTGAAATTGTGCCGGATATCGTTGTGGAACGGTTTATCGAAGCCATCAAACAACACCCTTGTGTATACGACACCAACGGCGTAAGCGGCGTGAGCTGCATAAATATTGAAATTGTGCCGGATATCGTTGTGGAACGGTTTATCGAAGCCATCAAACAACACCCTTGTGTATACGACACCAACGGCGTGAGCGGCGTGAGCTGCCCAAATATTGAAATTGTGCCGGATATCGTTGTGGAACGGTTTATCGAAGCCATCAAACAACACCCTTGTGTATACGACACCAACGGCGTGAGCGGCGTGAGCTGCCCAAATATTGAAATTGTGCCGGATATCGTTGTGGGACGGTTTATCGAAGCCATCAAACAACACCCTTGTGTATACGACACCAACGGTGTGAGCGGCGTGAGCTGCCCAAATATTGAAATTGTGCCGGATATCGTTGTGGAACGGTTTATCGAAGCCATCAAACAACACCCTTGTGTATACGACACCAACGGCGTGAGCGGCGTGAGCTGCCCAAATATTGAAATTGTGCCGGATATCGTTGTGGAACGGTTTATCGAAGCCATCAAACAACACCCTTGTGTATACGACACCAACGGCGTGAGCGGCGTGAGCTGCCCAAATATTGAAATTGTGCCGGATAACGTTGTGGAACGGTTTATCGAAGCCATCAAACAACACCCTTGTGTATACGACACCAACGGCGTGAGCGGCGTGAGCTGCCCAAATATTGAAATTGTGCCGGATATCGTTGTGGAACGGTTTATCGAAGCCATCAAACAACACCCTTGTGTATACGACACCGACGGCGTGAGCTGCACAAATATTGAAATTGTGCCGGATATCGTTGTGGAACGGTTTATCGAAGCCATCAAACAACACCCTTGGGTATACGACACCAACGGCGTGAGCGGCATGAGCTGCCCAAATATTGAAATTGTGCCGGATATCATTGTAGAACGGTTTATCGAAGCCATCAAACAACACCCTTGTGTATACGACACCAACGGCGTGAGCAGCGTGAGCTGCCCAAATATTGAAATTGTGCCGGATATCGTTGTGGAACGGTTTATCGAAGCCATCAAACAACACCCTGGTGTATACGACACCAACGGCGTGAGCGGCGTGAGCTGCCCAAATATTGAAATTGTGCCGGATATCGTTGTGGAACGGTTTATCGAAGCCATCGAACAACACCCTTGTGTATACGACACCAACGGCGTGAGCGGCGTGAGCTGCCCAACTATTGAAATTGTGCCGGATATCGTTGTGGAACGGTTTATCGAAGCCATTAAACAACACCCTTGTGTACACGACACCAACGGCGTGAGCGGCGTGAGCTGCCCAAATATTGAAATTGTGCCGGATATCGTTGTGGAACGGTTTATCGAAGCCATCAAACAACACCCTTGTGTATACGACACCAACGGCGTGAGCGGCGTGAGCTGCCCAAATATTGAAATTGTGCCGGATATCGTTGTGGAACGGTTTATCGTAGCCATCAAACAACACCATTGTGTATACGACACCAACGGCGTGAGCGGCGTGAGCTGCCCAAATATTGAAATTGTGCCGGATATCGTTGTGGAACGGTTTATCGAAGCCATCAAACAACAACCTTGTGTATACGACACCAACGGCGTGAGCGGCGTGAGCTGCCCAAATATTGAAATTGTGCCGGATATCGTTGTGGAACGGTTTATCGAAGCCATCAAGCAACACCCTTGTGTATACGACACCAACGGCGTGAGCGGCGTGAGCTGCCCAAATATTGAAATTGTGCCGGATATTGTTGTGGAACGGTTTATCGAAGCCATCAAACAACACCCTTGTGTATACGACACCAACGACGTGAGCGGCGTGAGCTGCCTAAATATTGAAATTGTGCCGGATATCGTTGCGGAACGGTTTATCGAAGCCATCAATCAACACCCTTGTGTATACGACACCAACGGCGTGAGCGGCGTGAGCTGCCCAAATATTGAAATTGTGCCAGATATCGTTGTGGAACGGTTTATCGAAGCCATCAAACAACAACCTTGTGTATACGACACCAACGGCGTGAGCGGCGTGAGCTGCCCAAATATTGATATTGTGCCGGATATCGTTGTGGAACGGTTTATCGAAGCCATCAAACAACACCCTTGTGTATACGACACCAACGGCGTGAGCGGCGTGAGCTGCACAAATATTGAAATTGTGCCGGATATAGTTGTGGAACGGTTTATCGAAGCCATCAAACAACACCCTTGTGTATACGACACCAACGGCGTGAGCGGCGTGAGCTGCACAAATATTGAAATTGTGCCGGATATCGTTGTGGAACGGTTTATCGAAGCCATCAAACAACAAACACCCTTGTGTATACGACACCAACGGCCTGAGCGGCGTGAGCTGCCCAAATATTGAAATTGTGCCGGATATCGTTGTGGAACGGTTTATCGAAGCCATCAAACAACACCCTTGTGTATACGACAGCAACGGCGTGAGCGGCGTGAGCTGCACAAATATTGAAATTGTGCCGGATATCGTTGCGGAACGGTTTATCGAAGCCATCAAACAACACCCTTGAGTATACGACACCAACGGCGTGAGCGGCGTGAGCTGCGCAAATATTGAAATTGTGCCGGATATCGTTGTGGAATGGTTTATCGAAGCCATCAAACAACACCCTTGTGTATACGACACCAACGGCGTGAGCGGCGTGAGCTGCACAAATATTGAAATTGTGCCGGATATCGTTGTGGAACGGTTTATCGAAGCCATCAAACAACACCCTTGTGTATACGACACCAACGGCGTGAGCGGCGTGAGCTGCCCAAATATTGAAATTGTGCCGGATATCGTTGTGGAACGATTTATCGAAGCCATCAAACAACACCCTTGTGTATACGACACTAACGACGTGAGCGGCGTGAGCTGCCCAAATATTGAAATTGTGCCGGATATCGTTGCGGAACGGTTTATCGAAGCCATCAAACAACACCCTTTTGTATACGACACCAACGGCGTGAGCGGCGTGAGCTGCCCAAATATTGAAATTGTGCCGGATATCGTTGTGGAACGGTTTATCGAAGCCATCAAACAACAACCTTGTGTATACGACACCAACGGCGTGAGCGGCGTGAGCTGCCCAAATATTGAAATTCTTCCGGATATCGTTGTGGAACGGTTTATCGAAGCCATCAAACAACACCCTTGTGTATACGACACCAACGGCGTGAGCGGCGTGAGCTGCCCAAATATTGAAATTGTGCCGGATATCGTTGTGGAACGGTTCATCGAAGCCATCAAACAACACCCTTGTGTATACGACACGAACGGCGTGAGCGGCGTGAGCTGCCCAAATATTGAAATTGTGCCGGATATCGTTGTGGAACGGTTTATCGAAGCCATCAAACAACACCCATGTGTATACGACACCAACGGCGTGAGCGGCATGAGCTGCACAAATATTGAAATTGTGCCGGATATCGTTGTGGAACGGTTTATCGAAGCCATCAAACAACACCCTTGTGTATACGACACCAACGGCGTGAGCGGCGTGAGCTGCCCAAATATTGAAATTGCGCCGGATATCGTTGTGGAACGGTTTATCGAAGCCATCAAACAACACCCTTGTGTATACGACACCACCGGCGTGAGCGGCGTGAGCTGCCCAAATATTGAAATTGTGCCGGATATCGTTGTGGAACGGTTTATCGAAGCCATAAAACAACACCCTTGTGTATACGACACCAACGGCGTGAGCGGCGTGAGCTGCCCAAATATTGAAATTGTGCCGAATATCGTTGTGGAACGGTTTATCGAAGCCATCAAACAAACACCCTTGTGTATACGAAACCAACGGCGTGAGCGGCGTGAGCTGCCCAAATATTGAAATTGTGCCGGATATCGTTGTTGAACGGTTTATCGAAGCTATCAAACAACACCCTTGTGTATACGACACCGACGGCGTGAGCGGCGTGAGCTGCACAAATATTGAAGTTGTGCCGGATATCGTTGTGGAACGGTTTATCGAAGCCATCAAACAACACCCTTGTGTATACGACACCAACGGCGTGAGCGGCGTGAGCTGCCCAAATATTGAAATTGTGCCGGATATCGTTGTGGAACGGTTTATCGAAGCCATCAAACAACACCCTTGTGTATACGACACCAACGGCGTGAGCGGCGTGAGCTGCCCAAATATTGAAATTGTGCCGGATAACGTTGTGGAACGGTTTATCGAAGCCATCAAACAACACCCTTGTGTATACGACACCAACGGCGTGAGCGGCGTGAGCTGCCCAAATATTGAAATTGTGCCGGATATCGTTGTGGAACGGTTTATCGAAGCCATCAAACAACACCCTTGTGTATACGACACCGACGGCGTGAGCTGCACAAATATTGAAATTGTGCCGGATATCGTTGTGGAACGGTTTATCGAAGCCATCAAACAACACCCTTGTGTATACGACACCAACGGCGTGAGCGGCATGAGCTGCCCAAATATTGAAATTGTGCCGGATATCATTGTAGAACGGTTTATCGAAGCCATCAAACAACACCCTTGTGTATACGACACCAACGGCGTGAGCGGCGTGAGCTGCCCAAATATTGAAATTGTGCCGGATATCGTTGTGGAACGGTTTATCGAAGCCATCAAACAACACCCTGGTGTATACGACACCAACGGCGTGAGCGGCGTGAGCTGCCCAAATATTGAAATTGTGCCGGATATCGTTGTGGAACGGTTTATCGAAGCCATCGAACAACACCCTTGTGTATACGACACCAACGGCGTGAGCGGCGTGAGCTGCCCAAATATTGAAATTGTGCCGGATATCGTTGTGGAACGGTTTATCGAAGCCATTAAACAACACCCTTGTGTACACGACACCAACGGCGTGAGCGGCGTGAGCTGCCCAAATATTGAAATTGTGCCGGATATCGTTGTGGAACGGTTTATCGAAGCCATCAAACAACACCCTTGTGTATACGACACCAACGGCGTGAGCGGCGTGAGCTGCCCAAATATTGAAATTGTGCCGGATATCGTTGTGGAACGGTTTATCGTAGCCATCAAACAACACCATTGTGTATACGACACCCACGGCGTGAGCGGCGTGAGCTGCCCAAATATTGAAATTGTGCCGGATATCGTTGTGGAACGGTTTATCGAAGCCATCAAACAACAACCTTGTGTATACGACACCAACGGCGTGAGCGGCGTGAGCTGCCCAAATATTGAAATTGTGCCGGATATCGTTGTGGAACGGTTTATCGAAGCCATCAAGCAACACCCTTGTGTATACGACACCAACGGCGTGAGCGGCGTGAGCTGCCCAAATATTGAAATTGTGCCGGATATTGTTGTGGAACGGTTTATCGAAGCCATCAAACAACACCCTTGTGTATACGACACCAACGACGTGAGCGGCGTGAGCTGCCTAAATATTGAAATTGTGCCGGATATCGTTGCGGAACGGTTTATCGAAGCCATCAAACAACACCCTTGTGTATACGACACCAACGGCGTGAGCGGCGTGAGCTGCCCAAATATTGAAATTGTGCCAGATATCGTTGTGGAACGGTTTATCGAAGCCATCAAACAACAACCTTGTGTATACGACACCAACGGCGTGAGCGGCGTGAGCTGCCCAAATATTGATATTGTGCCGGATATCGTTGTGGAACGGTTTATCGAAGCCATCAAACAACACCCTTGTGTATACGACACCAACGGCGTGAGCGGCGTGAGCTGCACAAATATTGAAATTGTGCCGGATATAGTTGTGGAACGGTTTATCGAAGCCATCAAACAACACCCTTGTGTATACGACACCAACGGCGTGAGCGGCGTGAGCTGCACAAATATTGAAATTGTGCCGGATATCGTTGTGGAACGGTTTATCGAAGCCATCAAACAACAAACACCCTTGTGTATACGACACCAACGGCCTGAGCGGCGTGAGCTGCCCAAATATTGAAATTGTGCCGGATATCGTTGTGGAACGGTTTATCGAAGCCATCAAACAACACCCCTGTGTATACGACAGCAACGGCGTGAGCGGCGTGAGCTGCACAAATATTGAAATTGTGCCGGATATCGTTGCGGAACGGTTTATCGAAGCCATCAAACAACACCCTTGAGTTTACGACACCAACGGCGTGAGCGGCGTGAGCTGCGCAAATATTGAAATTGTGCCGGATATCGTTGTGGAATGGTTTATCGAAGCCATCAAACAACACCCTTGTGTATACGACACCAACGGCGTGAGCGGCGTGAGCTGCACAAATATTGAAATTGTGCCGGATATCGTTGTGGAACGGTTTATCGAAGCCATCAAACAACACCCTTGTGTATACGACACCAACGGCGTGAGCGGCGTGAGCTGCCCAAATATTGAAATTGTGCCGGATATCGTTGTGGAACGATTTATCGAAGCCATCAAACAACACCCTTGTGTATACGACACTAACGACGTGAGCGGCGTGAGCTGCCCAAATATTGAAATTGTGCCGGATATCGTTGCGGAACGGTTTATCGAAGCCATCAAACAACACCCTTTTGTATACGACACCAACGGCGTGAGCGGCGTGAGCTGCCCAAATATTGAAATTGTGCCGGATATCGTTGTGGAACGGTTTATCGAAGCCATCAAGACAACCTTGTGTATACGACACCAACGGCGTGAGCGGCGTGAGCTGCCCAAATATTGAAATTCTTCCGGATATCGTTGTGGAACGGTTTATCGAAGCCATCAAACAACACCCTTGTGTATACGACACCAACGGCGTGAGCGGCGTGAGCTGCCCAAATATTGAAATTGTGCCGGATATCGTTGTGGAACGGTTCATCGAAGCCATCAAACAACACCCTTGTGTATACGACACGAACGGCGTGAGCGGCGTGAGCTGCCCAAATATTGAAATTGTGCCGGATATCGTTGTGGAACGGTTTATCGAAGCCATCAAACAACACCCATGTGTATACGACACCAACGGCGTGAGCGGCATGAGCTGCACAAATATTGAAATTGTGCCGGATATCGTTGTGGAACGGTTTATCGAAGCCATCAAACAACACCCTTGTGTATACGACACCAACGGCGTGAGCGGCGTGAGCTGCCCAAATATTGAAATTGCGCCGGATATCGTTGTGGAACGGTTTATCGAAGCCATCAAACAACACCCTTGTGTATACGACACCACCGGCGTGAGCGGCGTGAGCTGCCCAAATATTGAAATTGTGCCGGATATCGTTGTGGAACGGTTTATCGAAGCCATAAAACAACACCCTTGTGTATACGACACCAACGGCGTGAGCGGCGTGAGCTGCCCAAATATTGAAATTGTGCCGAATATCGTTGTGGAACGGTTTATCGAAGCCATCAAACAAACACCCTTGTGTATACGAAACCAACGGCGTGAGCGGCGTGAGCTGCCCAAATATTGAAATTGTGCCGGATATCGTTGTTGAACGGTTTATCGAAGCTATCAAACAACACCCTTGTGTATACGACACCGACGGCGTGAGCGGCGTGAGCTGCACAAATATTGAAGTTGTGCCGGATATCGTTGTGGAACGGTTTATCGAAGCCATCAAACAACACCCTTGTGTATACGACACCAACGGCGTGAGCGGCGTGAGCTGCCCAAATATTGAAATTGTGCCGGATATCGTTGTGGAACGGTTTATCGAAGCCATCAAACAACACCCTTGTGTATACGACACCAACGGCGTGAGCGGCGTGAGCTGCCCAAATATTGAAAATGTGCCGGATATCGTTGTGGAACGGTTTATCGAAGCCATCAAACAACACCCTTGTGTATACGACACCAACGGCGTGAGCGGCGTGAGCTGCCCAAATATTGAAATTGTGCCGGATATCGTTGTGGAACGGTTAATCGAAGCCATCAAACAACACCCTTGTGTATACGACACCAATGGCGTGAGCGGCGTGAGCTGCCCAAATATCGAAATTGTGCCGGATATCGTTGTGGAACGGTTTATCGACGCCATCAAACAACACCCTTGTGTATACGACACCAACGCGTGAGCGGCGTGAGCTGCCCAAATATTGAAATTGTGCCGGATATCGTTGTGGAACGGTTTATCGAAGCCATCAAACAACACCCTTGTGTATACGACACCAACGGCGTGAGCGGCGTGAGCTGCCCAAATATTGAAATTGTGCCGGATAACGTTGTGGAACGGTTTATCGAAGCCATCAAACAACACCCTTGTGTATACGACACCAACGGCGTGAGCGGCGTGAGCTGCCCAAATATTGAAATTGTGCCGGATATCGTTGTGGAACGGTTTATCGAAGCCATCAAACAACACCCTTGTGTATACGACACCAACGGCGTGAGCGGCGTGAGCTGCCCAAATATCGAAATTGTGCCGGATATCGTTGTGGAACGGTTTATCGACGCCATCAAACAACACCCTTGTGTATACGACACCAACGGCGTGAGCGGCGTGAGCTGCCCAAATATTGAAATTGTGCCGGATATCGTTGTGGAACGGTTTATCGAAGCCATCAAACAACACCCTTGTGTATACGACACCAACGGCGTGAGCGGCGTGAGCTGCCCAAATATTGAAATTGTGCCGGATAACGTTGTGGAACGGTTTATCGAAGCCATCAAACAACACCCTTGTGTATACGACACCAACGGCGTGAGCGGCGTGAGCTGCCCAAATATTGAAATTGTGCCGGATATCGTTGTGGAACGGTTTATCGAAGCCATCAAACAACACCCTTGTGTATACGACACCGACGGCGTGAGCTGCACAAATATTGAAATTGTGCCGGATATCGTTGTGGAACGGTTTATCGAAGCCATCAAACAACACCCTTGTGTATACGACACCAACGGCGTGAGCGGCATGAGCTGCCCAAATATTGAAATTGTGCCGGATATCATTGTAGAACGGTTTATCGAAGCCATCAAACAACACCCTTGTGTATACGACACCAACGGCGTGAGCGGCGTGAGCTGCCCAAATATTGAAATTGTGCCGGATATCGTTGTGGAACGGTTTATCGAAGCCATCAAACAACACCCTGGTGTATACGACACCAACGGCGTGAGCGGCGTGAGCTGCCCAAATATTGAAATTGTGCCGGATATCGTTGTGGAACGGTTTATCGAAGCCATCGAACAACACCCTTGTGTATACGACACCAACGGCGTGAGCGGCGTGAGCTGCCCAAATATTGAAATTGTGCCGGATATCGTTGTGGAACGGTTTATCGAAGCCATTAAACAACACCCTTGTGTACACGACACCAACGGCGTGAGCGGCGTGAGCTGCCCAAATATTGAAATTGTGCCGGATATCGTTGTGGAACGGTTTATCGAAGCCATCAAACAACACCCTTGTGTATACGACACCAACGGCGTGAGCGGCGTGAGCTGCCCAAATATTGAAATTGTGCCGGATATCGTTGTGGAACGGTTTATCGTAGCCATCAAACAACACCATTGTGTATACGACACCCACGGCGTGAGCGGCGTGAGCTGCCCAAATATTGAAATTGTGCCGGATATCGTTGTGGAACGGTTTATCGAAGCCATCAAACAACAACCTTGTGTATACGACACCAACGGCGTGAGCGGCGTGAGCTGCCCAAATATTGAAATTGTGCCGGATATCGTTGTGGAACGGTTTATCGAAGCCATCAAGCAACACCCTTGTGTATACGACACCAACGGCGTGAGCGGCGTGAGCTGCCCAAATATTGAAATTGTGCCGGATATTGTTGTGGAACGGTTTATCGAAGCCATCAAACAACACCCTTGTGTATACGACACCAACGACGTGAGCGGCGTGAGCTGCCTAAATATTGAAATTGTGCCGGATATCGTTGCGGAACGGTTTATCGAAGCCATCAAACAACACCCTTGTGTATACGACACCAACGGCGTGAGCGGCGTGAGCTGCCCAAATATTGAAATTGTGCCAGATATCGTTGTGGAACGGTTTATCGAAGCCATCAAACAACAACCTTGTGTATACGACACCAACGGCGTGAGCGGCGTGAGCTGCCCAAATATTGATATTGTGCCGGATATCGTTGTGGAACGGTTTATCGAAGCCATCAAACAACACCCTTGTGTATACGACACCAACGGCGTGAGCGGCGTGAGCTGCACAAATATTGAAATTGTGCCGGATATAGTTGTGGAACGGTTTATCGAAGCCATCAAACAACACCCTTGTGTATACGACACCAACGGCGTGAGCGGCGTGAGCTGCACAAATATTGAAATTGTGCCGGATATCGTTGTGGAACGGTTTATCGAAGCCATCAAACAACAAACACCCTTGTGTATACGACACCAACGGCCTGAGCGGCGTGAGCTGCCCAAATATTGAAATTGTGCCGGATATCGTTGTGGAACGGTTTATCGAAGCCATCAAACAACACCCTTGTGTATACGACAGCAACGGCGTGAGCGGCGTGAGCTGCACAAATATTGAAATTGTGCCGGATATCGTTGCGGAACGGTTTATCGAAGCCATCAAACAACACCCTTGAGTATACGACACCAACGGCGTGAGCGGCGTGAGCTGCGCAAATATTGAAATTGTGCCGGATATCGTTGTGGAATGGTTTATCGAAGCCATCAAACAACACCCTTGTGTATACGACACCAACGGCGTGAGCGGCGTGAGCTGCACAAATATTGAAATTGTGCCGGATATCGTTGTGGAACGGTTTATCGAAGCCATCAAACAACACCCTTGTGTATACGACACCAACGGCGTGAGCGGCGTGAGCTGCCCAAATATTGAAATTGTGCCGGATATCGTTGTGGAACGATTTATCGAAGCCATCAAACAACACCCTTGTGTATACGACACTAACGACGTGAGCGGCGTGAGCTGCCCAAATATTGAAATTGTGCCGGATATCGTTGCGGAACGGTTTATCGAAGCCATCAAACAACACCCTTTTGTATACGACACCAACGGCGTGAGCGGCGTGAGCTGCCCAAATATTGAAATTGTGCCGGATATCGTTGTGGAACGGTTTATCGAAGCCATCAAACAACAACCTTGTGTATACGACACCAACGGCGTGAGCGGCGTGAGCTGCCCAAATATTGAAATTCTTCCGGATATCGTTGTGGAACGGTTTATCGAAGCCATCAAACAACACCCTTGTGTATACGACACCAACGGCGTGAGCGGCGTGAGCTGCCCAAATATTGAAATTGTGCCGGATATCGTTGTGGAACGGTTCATCGAAGCCATCAAACAACACCCTTGTGTATACGACACGAACGGCGTGAGCGGCGTGAGCTGCCCAAATATTGAAATTGTGCCGGATATCGTTGTGGAACGGTTTATCGAAGCCATCAAACAACACCCATGTGTATACGACACCAACGGCGTGAGCGGCATGAGCTGCACAAATATTGAAATTGTGCCGGATATCGTTGTGGAACGGTTTATCGAAGCCATCAAACAACACCCTTGTGTATACGACACCAACGGCGTGAGCGGCGTGAGCTGCCCAAATATTGAAATTGCGCCGGATATCGTTGTGGAACGGTTTATCGAAGCCATCAAACAACACCCTTGTGTATACGACACCACCGGCGTGAGCGGCGTGAGCTGCCCAAATATTTAAATTGTGCCGGATATCGTTGTGGAACGGTTTATCGAAGCCATAAATCAACACCCTTGTGTATACGACACCAACGGCGTGAGCGGCGTGAGCTGCCCAAATATTGAAATTGTGCCGAATATCGTTGTGGAACGGTTTATCGAAGCCATCAAACAAACACCCTTGTGTATACGAAACCAACGGCGTGAGCGGCGTGAGCTGCCCAAATATTGAAATTGTGCCGGATATCGTTGTTGAACGGTTTATCGAAGCTATCAAACAACACCCTTGTGTATACGACACCGACGGCGTGAGCGGCGTGAGCTGCACAAATATTGAAGTTGTGCCGGATATCGTTGTGGAACGGTTTATCGAAGCCATCAAACAACACCCTTGTGTATACGACACCAATGGCGTGAGCGGCGTGAGCTGCCCAAATATTGAAATTGTGCCGGATATCGTTGTGGAACGGTTTATCGAAGCCATCAAACAACACCCTTGTGTATACGACACCAACGGCGTGAGCGGCGTGAGCTGCCCAAATATTGAAAATGTGCCGGATATCGTTGTGGAACGGTTTATCGAAGCCATCAAACAACACCCTTGTGTATACGACACCAACGGCGTGAGCGGCGTGAGCTGCCCAAATATTGAAATTGTGCCGGATATCGTTGTGGAACGGTTTATCGAAGCCATCAAACAACACCCTTGTGTATACGACACCGACGGCGTGAGCTGCACAAATATTGAAATTGTGCCGGATATCGTTGTGGAACGGTTTATCGAAGCCATCAAACAACACCCTTGTGTATACGACACCAACGGCGTGAGCGGCATGAGCTGCCCAAATATTGAAATTGTGCCGGATATCATTGTAGAACGGTTTATCGAAGCCATCAAACAACACCCTTGTGTATACGACACCAACGGCGTGAGCGGCGTGAGCTGCCCAAATATTGAAATTGTGCCGGATATCGTTGTGGAACGGTTTATCGAAGCCATCAAACAACACCCTGGTGTATACGACACCAACGGCGTGAGCGGCGTGAGCTGCCCAAATATTGAAATTGTGCCGGATATCGTTGTGGAACGGTTTATCGAAGCCATCGAACAACACCCTTGTGTATACGACACCAACGGCGTGAGCGGCGTGAGCTGCCCAAATATTGAAATTGTGCCGGATATCGTTGTGGAACGGTTTATCGAAGCCATTAAACAACACCCTTGTGTACACGACACCAACGGCGTGAGCGGCGTGAGCTGCCCAAATATTGAAATTGTGCCGGATATCGTTGTGGAACGGTTTATCGAAGCCATCAAACAACACCCTTGTGTATACGACACCAACGGCGTGAGCGGCGTGAGCTGCCCAAATATTGAAATTGTGCCGGATATCGTTGTGGAACGGTTTATCGTAGCCATCAAACAACACCATTGTGTATACGACACCCACGGCGTGAGCGGCGTGAGCTGCCCAAATATTGAAATTGTGCCGGATATCGTTGTGGAACGGTTTATCGAAGCCATCAAACAACAACCTTGTGTATACGACACCAACGGCGTGAGCGGCGTGAGCTGCCCAAATATTGAAATTGTGCCGGATATCGTTGTGGAACGGTTTATCGAAGCCATCAAACAACACCCTTGAGTATACGACACCAACGGCGTGAGCGGCGTGAGCTGCGCAAATATTGAAATTGTGCCGGATATCGTTGTGGAATGGTTTATCGAAGCCATCAAACAACACCCTTGTGTATACGACACCAACGGCGTGAGCGGCGTGAGCTGCACAAATATTGAAATTGTGCCGGATATCGTTGTGGAACGGTTTATCGAAGCCATCAAACAACACCCTTGTGTATACGACACCAACGGCGTGAGCGGCGTGAGCTGCCCAAATATTGAAATTGTGCCGGATATCGTTGTGGAACGATTTATCGAAGCCATCAAACAACACCCTTGTGTATACGACACTAACGACGTGAGCGGCGTGAGCTGCCCAAATATTGAAATTGTGCCGGATATCGTTGCGGAACGGTTTATCGAAGCCATCAAACAACACCCTTTTGTATACGACACCAACGGCGTGAGCGGCGTGAGCTGCCCAAATATTGAAATTGTGCCGGATATCGTTGTGGAACGGTTTATCGAAGCCATCAAACAACAACCTTGTGTATACGACACCAACGGCGTGAGCGGCGTGAGCTGCCCAAATATTGAAATTCTTCCGGATATCGTTGTGGAACGGTTTATCGAAGCCATCAAACAACACCCTTGTGTATACGACACCAACGGCGTGAGCGGCGTGAGCTGCCCAAATATTGAAATTGTGCCGGATATCGTTGTGGAACGGTTCATCGAAGCCATCAAACAACACCCTTGTGTATACGACACGAACGGCGTGAGCGGCGTGAGCTGCCCAAATATTGAAATTGTGCCGGATATCGTTGTGGAACGGTTTATCGAAGCCATCAAACAACACCCATGTGTATACGACACCAACGGCGTGAGCGGCATGAGCTGCACAAATATTGAAATTGTGCCGGATATCGTTGTGGAACGGTTTATCGAAGCCATCAAACAACACCCTTGTGTATACGACACCAACGGCGTGAGCGGCGTGAGCTGCCCAAATATTGAAATTGCGCCGGATATCGTTGTGGAACGGTTTATCGAAGCCATCAAACAACACCCTTGTGTATACGACACCACCGGCGTGAGCGGCGTGAGCTGCCCAAATATTGAAATTGTGCCGGATATCGTTGTGGAACGGTTTATCGAAGCCATAAATCAACACCCTTGTGTATACGACACCAACGGCGTGAGCGGCGTGAGCTGCCCAAATATTGAAATTGTGCCGAATATCGTTGTGGAACGGTTTATCGAAGCCATCAAACAAACACCCTTGTGTATACGAAACCAACGGCGTGAGCGGCGTGAGCTGCCCAAATATTGAAATTGTGCCGGATATCGTTGTTGAACGGTTTATCGAAGCTATCAAACAACACCCTTGTGTATACGACACCGACGGCGTGAGCGGCGTGAGCTGCACAAATATTGAAGTTGTGCCGGATATCGTTGTGGAACGGTTTATCGAAGCCATCAAACAACACCCTTGTGTATACGACACCAATGGCGTGAGCGGCGTGAGCTGCCCAAATATTGAAATTGTGCCGGATATCGTTGTGGAACGGTTTATCGAAGCCATCAAACAACACCCTTGTGTATACGACACCAACGGCGTGAGCGGCGTGAGCTGCCCAAATATTGAAAATGTGCCGGATATCGTTGTGGAACGGTTTATCGAAGCCATCAAACAACATCCTTGTGTATACGACACCAACGGTGTGAGCGGCGTGAGCTGCCCAAATATTGAAATTGTGCCGGATATCGTTGTGGAACGGTTTATCGAAGCCATCAAACAACACCCTTGTGTATACGACACCAACGGCGTGAGCGGCGTGAGCTGCCCAAATATTGAAATTGTGCCGGATATCGTTGTGGAACGGTTTATCGAAGCCATCAAACAACACCCTTGTGTATACGACACCAATGGCGTGAGCGGCGTGAGCTGCCCAAATATCGAAATTGTGCCGGATATCGTTGTGGAACGGTTTATCGACGCCATCAAACAACACCCTTGTGTATACGACACCAACGGCGTGAGCGGCGTGAGCTGCCCAAATATTGAAATTGTGCCGGATATCGTTGTGGAACGGTTTATCGAAGCCATCAAACAACACCCTTGTGTATACGACACCAACGGCGTGAGCGGCGTGAGCTGCCCAAATTTTGATATTGTGCCGGATATCGTTGTGGAACGGTTTATCGAAGCCATCAAACAACACCCTTGTGTATACGACACCAACGGCGTGAGCGGCGTGAGCTGCCCAAATATTGAAATTGTGCCGGATATCGTTGTAGAACGGTTTATCGAAGCCATCAAACAACACCCTTGTGTATACGACACCAACGGCGTCAGCGGCGTGAGCTGCCCAAATATTGAAATTGTGCCGGATATCGTTGTGGAACGGTTTATCGAAGCCATCAAACAACACCCTTGTGTATACGACACCAACGGCGTGAGCGGCGTGAGCTGCCCAAATATTGAAATTGTGCCGGATATCGTTGTGGAACGGTTTATCGCAGCCATCAAACAACACCCTTGTGTATACGACACCAACGGCGTGATTGGCGTGAGCTGCCCAAATATTGAAATTGTGCCGGATATCGCTGTGGAACGGTTTAACGAAGCCATCAAACAACACCCTTGTGTATACGACATCAACGGCGTGAGCGGCATGAGCTGTACAAATATTGAAATTGTGCCGGATATCGTTGTGGAACGGTTTATCGAAGCCATCAAACAACACCCTTGTGTATACGACGCCAACGGCGTGAGCGGCGCGAGCTGCCCAAATATTGAAATTGTGCCGGATATCGTTGTGGAACGGTTTATCGAAGCCATCAAACAACACCCTTGTGTATACGACACCAACGGCGTGAGCGGCGTGAGCAAGCCCAAATATTGAAATTGTGCCGGATATCGTTGTGGAACGGTTTATCGAAGCCATCAAACAACAACCTTGTGTATACGACACCAACGGCGTCAGCGGCGTGAGCTGCCCAAATATTGAAATTGTGCCGGATATCGTTGTGGAACGGTTTATCGAAGCCATAAAACAACACCCTTGTGTATACGACACCAACGGCGTGAGCGGCGTGAGCTGCCCAAATATTGAAATTGTGCCGGATATCGTTGTGGAACGGTTTATCGAAGCCATCAAACAACACCCTTGTGTATACGACACCAACGGCGTGAGCGGCGTGAGCTGCCCAAATATTGACATTGTGCCGGATATCGTTGTGGAACGGTTTATCGAAGCCATCAAACAACACCGTTGTGTATACGACACCAATGGCGTGAGCGGCGTGAGCTGCCCAAATATCGAAATTGTGCCGGATATTGTTGTGGAACGGTTTATCGACGCCATCAAACAACACCCTTGTGTATACGACACCAACGGCGTGAGCGGCGTGAGCTGCACAAATATTGAAATTGTGCCGGATATCGTTGTGGAACTGTTTATCGAAGCCATCAAACAACACCCTTGTGTATACGACACCAACGGCGTGAGTGGCGTGAGGTGCCCAAATATTGAAATTGTGCCGGATATCGTTGTGGAACGGTTTACCTAAGCCATCAAACAACACCCTTGTGTATACGACACCAACGGCGTGAGCGGCGTGAGCTGCACAAATATTGAAATTGTGCCGGATATCGATGTGGAACGGTTTATCGAAGCCATCAAAAAACACCCTTGTGTATACGACACCAACGGCGTGAGCGGCGTGAGGTGCCCAAATATTGAAATTGTGCCGGATATCGTTGTGGAACGGTTTATCGAAGCCATCAAACAACACCCTTGTGTATACGACACCAACGGCGTGAGCGGCGTGAGCTGCCCAAATATTGAAATTGTGCCGGATATCGTTGTGGAACATTTTATCGAAGCCATCAAACAACATCCTTGTGTATACGACACCAACGGCGTGAGCGGCGTGAGCTGCCCAAATATTGAAATTGTGCCGGATATCGTTGTGGAACGGTTTATCGAAACCATCAAACAACACCCTTGTGTATACGAAACCAACGGCGTGAGCGGCGTGAGCTGCCCAAATATTGAAATTGCGCCGGATATCGCTGTGGAACGGTTTATCGAAGCCATCAAACAACACCCTTGTGTATACGACACCACCGGCGTGAGCGGCGTGAGCTGCCCAAATATTGAAATTGTGCCGGATATCGTTGTGGAACGGTTTATCGAAGCCATAAAACAACACCCTTGTGTATACGACACCAACGGCGTGAGCGGCGTGAGCTGCGCAAATATTGAAATTGTGCCGAATATCGTTGTGGAACGGTTTATCGAAGCCATCAAACAACACCCTTGTGTATACGACACCAACGGCGTGAGCGGCGTGAGCTGCCCAAATATTGAAATTGCGCCGGATATCGCTGGGGAACGGTTTATCGAAGCCATCAAACAACACCCTTGTGTATACGACACCACCGGCGTGAGCTGCCCAAATATTGAAATTGTGCCGGATATCGTTGTGGAACGGTTTATCGAAGCCCACAAACAACACCCTTGTGTATACGACACCAACCGCGTGAGCGGCGTGAGCTGCCCAAATATTGAAAATGTGCCGGATATCGTTGTGGAACGGTTTATCGAAGCTATCAAACAACACCCTTGTGTATACGAAACCAACGGCGTTGGCGGCGTGAGCTGCCCAAATATTGAAATTGTGCCGGATATCGTTGTGGAACGGTTTATCGAAGCTATCAAACAACACCCTTGTGTATACGACACCGACGGCGTGAGCGGCGTGAGCTGCACAAATATTGAAGTTGTGCCGGATATCGTTGTGGAACGGTTTATCGAAGCCATCAAACAACACCCTTGTGTATACGACACCAACGGCGTGAGCGGCGTGAGCTGCCCAAATATTGAAATTGTGCCGGATATCGTTGTGGAACGGTTTATCGAAGCCATCAAACAACACCCTTGTGTATACGACACCAACCGCGTGAGCGGCGTGAGATGCCCAAATATTGAAAATGTGCTGGATATCGTTGTGGAACGGTTTATCGAAGCCATCAAACAACATCCTTGTGTATACGACACTAACGGTGTGAGCGGCGTGAGCTGCCCAAATATTGAAATTGTGCCGGATATCGTTGTGGAACGGTTTATCGAAGCCATCAAACAACACCCTTGTGTATACGACACCAACGGCGTGAGCGGCGTGAGCTGCCCAAATATTGAAATTGTGCCGGATATCGTTGTGGAACGGTTTATCGAAGCCATCAAACAACACCCTTGTGTATACGACACCAATGGCGTGAGCGGCGTGAGCTGCCCAAATATCGAAATTGTGCCGGATATCGTTGTGGAACGGTTTATCGACGCCATCAAACAACACCCTTGTGTATACGACACCAACGGCGTGAGCGGCGTGAGCTGCCCAAATATTGAAATTGTGCCGGATATCGTTGTGGAACGGTTTATCGAATCCATCAAACAACACCCTTGTGTATACGACACCAACGGCGTGAGCGGCGTGAGCTGCCCAAATTTTGAAATTGTGCCGGATATCGTTGTGGAACGGTTTATCGAAGCCATCAAACAACACCCTTGTGTATACGACACCAACGGCGTCAGCGGCGTGAGCTGCCCAAATATTGAAATTGTGCCGGATATCGTTGTGGAACGGTTTATCGAAGCCATCAAACAACACCCTTGTGTATACGACACCAACGGCGTGAGCGGCGTGAGCTGCCCAAATATTGAAATTGTGCCGGATATCGTTGTGGAACGGTTTATCGCAGCCATCAAACAACACCCTTGTGTATACGACACCAACGGCGTGATTTTCGTGAGCTGCCAAAATATTGAAATTGTGCCGGATATCGCTGTGGAACGGTTTATCGAAGCCATCAAACAACACCCTTGTGTATACGACATCAACGGCGTGAGCGGCGTGAACTGTACAAATATTGAAATTGTGCCGGATATCGTTGTGGAACGGTTTATCGAAGCCATCAAACAACACCCTTGTGTATACAACCCCAACGGCGTGAGCGGCGCGAGCTGCCCAAATATTGAAATTGTGCCGGATATCGTTGTGGAACGGTTTATCGAAGCCATCAAACAACACCCTTGTGTATACGGAACCAACGGCGTGAGTGGCGTGAGCTGCCCAAATATTGAAATTGTGCCGGATATAGTTGTGGAACGGCTTATCGAAGCCATCAAACAACACCCTTGTGTATACGACACCAACGGCGTGAGCGGCGTGAGCTGCCCAAATATTGAAATTGTGCCGGATATCGCTGTGGAACGGTTTATCGAAGCCATCAAACAACACCCTTGTGTATACGACACCGACGGCTGTGAGCGGCGTGAGCTGCACAAATATTGAAGTTGTGCCGGATATCGTTGTGGAACGGTTTATCGAAGCCATCAAACAACACCCTTGTGTATACGACACCAACGGCGTGAGCGGCGTGAGCTGCCCAAATATTGAAATTGTGCCGGATATCGTTGTGGAACGGTTTATCGAAGCCATCAAACAACACCCTTGTGTATACGACACTAACGGTGTGAGCGGCGTGAGCTGCCCAAATATTGAAATTGTGCCGGATATCGTTGTGGAACGGTTTATCGAAGCCATCAAACAACGCCCTTGTGTATACGAAACCAACGGCGTTGGCGGCGTGAGCTGCCCAAATATTGAAATTGTGCCGGATATCGTTGTGGAACGGTTTATTGAAGCTATCAAACAACACCCTTGTGTATACGACACCGACGGCGTGAGCGGCGTGAGCTGCCCAAATATTGAAATTGTGCCGGATATCGTTGTGGAACGGTTTATCGAAGCCATCAAACAACACCCTTGTGTATACGACACCAACCGCGTGAGCGGCGTGAGCTGCCCAAATATTGAAAATGTGCCGGGTATCGTTGTGGAACGGTTTATCGAAGCCATCAAAAAACACCCTTGTGTATACGACACCAACGGCGTGAGCGGCGTGAGGTGCCCAAATATTGAAATTGTGCCGGATATCGTTGTGGAACGGTTTATCGAAGCCATCAAACAACACCCTTGTGTATACGACACCGACGGCGTGAGCGGCGTGAGCTGCCCAAATATTGAAATTGTGCCGGATATCGTTGTGGAACTGTTTATCGAAGCCATCAAACAACATCCTAGTGTATACGACACCACGGCGTGAGCGGCGTGAGCTGCCCAAATATTGAAATTGTGCCGGATATCGTTGTGGAACGGTTTATCGAAACCATCAAACAACACCCTTGTGTATACGACACCAACGGCGTGAGCGGCGTGAGCTGCCCAAATATTGAAATTGTGCCGGATATCGTTGTGGAACGGTTTATCGAAGCCATCAAACAACACCCTTGTGTATACGACACCAACGGCGTGAGCGGCGTGAGCTGCCCAAATATTGAAATTGTGCCGGATATCGCTGTGGAACGGTTTATCGAAGCCATCAAACAACACCCTTGTGTATACGACACCGACGGCGTGAGCGGCGTGAGCTGCACAAATATTGAAAATGTGCCGGATATCGTTGTGGAACGGTTTATCGAAGCCATCAAACAACATCCTTGTGTATACGACACTAACGGTGTGAGCGGCGTGAGCTGCCCAAATATTGAAATTGTGCCGGATATCGTTGTGGAACGGTTTATCGAAGCCATCAAACAACGCCCTTGTGTATACGAAACCAACGGCGTTGGCGGCGTGAGCTGCCGAAATATTGAAATTGTGCCGGATATCGTTGTGGAACGGTTTATCGAAGCTATCAAACAACACCCTTGTATATAAGATACCGACGGCGTGAGCGGCGTGAGCTGCCCAAATATTGAAATTGTGCCGGATATCGTTGTGGAACGGTTTATCGAAGCCTTCAAACAACACCCTTGTGTATACGACACCAACCGCGTGAGCGGCGTGAGCTGCCCAAATATTGAAAATGTGCCGGATATCGTTGTGGAACGGTTTATCGAAGCCATCAAAAAACACCCTTGTGTATACGACACCAACGGCGTGAGCGGCGTGAGGTGCCCAAATATTGAAATTGTGCCGGATATCGTTGTGGAACGGTTTATCGAAGCCATCAAACAACACCCTTGTGTATACGACACCAACGGCGTGAGCGGCGTGAGCTGCCCAAATATTGAAATTGTGCCGGATATCGTTGTGGAACTGTTTATCGAAGCCATCAAACAACATCCTTGTGTATACGACACCACGGCGTGAGCGGCGTGAGCTGCCCAAATATTGAAATTGTGCCGGATATCGTTGTGGAACGGTTTATCGAAACCATCAAACAACACCCTTGTGTATACGACACCAACGGCGTGAGCGGCGTGAGCTGCCCAAATATTGAAATTGTGCCGGATATCGTTGTGGAACGGTTTATCGAAGCCATCAAACAACACCCTTGTGTATACGACACCAACGGCGTGAGCTGCCCAAATATTGAAATTGTGCCGGATATCGTTGTGGAACGGTTTATCGAAGCCATCAAACAACACCCTTGTGTATACGACACCAACGGCGTGAGCGGCGTGAGCTGCCCAAATATTGAAATTGTGCCGGATATCGTTGCGGAACGGTTTATCGAAGCCATCAAACAACACCCTTGTGTATACGACACCAACGGCGTGAGCGGCGTGAGCTGCCCAAATATTGAAATTGTGCCGGATATCGTTGTGGAACGGTTTATCGAAGCCATGAAACAGCAACCTTGTGTATACGACACCAACGGCGTGAGCGGCGTGAGCTGCCCAAATATTGAAATTGTGCCGGATATCGTTGTGGAACGGTTTATCGAAGCTATCAAACAACACCCTTGTGTATACGACACCGACGGCGTGAGCGGCGTGAGCTGCACAAATATTGAAATTCTGCCGGATATCGTTGTGGAACGGTTTATCGAAGCCATCAAACAACACCCTTGTGTATACGACACCAACGGCGTGAGCGGCGTGAGCTGCACAAATATTGAAATTGTTCCGGATATCGTTGTGGAACTGTTTATCGAAGCCATCAAACAACACCCTTGTGTGTACGACACCAACGGCGTGAGCGGCGTGAGGTGCCCAAATATTGAAATTGTGCCGGATATCGTTGTGGAACGGTTTACCTAAGCCATCAAACAACACCCTTGTGTATACGACACCAACGGCGTGAGCGGCGTGAGCTGCACAAATATTGAAATTGTGCCGGATATCGTTGTGGAACGGTTTATCGAAGCCATCAAACAACACCCTTGTGTATACGACACCAACGGCGTGAGCGGCGTGAGCTGCCCAAATATTGAAATTGTGCCGGATATCGTTGTGGAACGGTTTATCGAAGCCATCAAACAACAACCTTGTGTATACGACACCAACGGCGTGAGCGGCGTGAGCTGCCCAAATATTGAAATTGTGCCGGATATCGCTGTGGAACGGTTTATCGAAGCCATCAAACAACACCCTTGTGTATACGACGCCAACGGCGTGAGCGGCGTGAGCTGCCCAAATATTGAAATTGTGCCGGATATCGTTGTGGAACGGTTTATCGAAGCCATCAAACAACATCCTTGTGTATACGACACCAACGGTGTGAGCGGCGTGAGCTGCCCAAATATTGAAATTGTGCCGGATATCGTTGTGGAACGGTTTATCGAAGCCATCAAACAACACCCTTGTGCATACGACACCAACGGCGTGAGCGGCGTGAGCTGCCCAAATATTGACATTGTGCCGGATATCGTTGTGGAACGGTTTAACGAAGCCATCAAACAACACCCTTGTGTATACGACACCAATGGCGTGAGCGGCGTGAGCTGCCCAAATATCGAAATTGTGCCGGATATCGTTGTGGAACGGTTTATCGACGCCATCAAACAACACCCTTGTGTATACGACACCAACGGCGTGAGCGGCCTGAGCTGCACAAATATTGAAATTGTGCCGGATATCGTTGTGGAACGGTTTATCGAAGCCATCAAACAACACCCTTGTGTATACGACACCGACGGCGTGAGCGGCGTGAGCTGCCCAAATATTGAAATTGTGCCGGATATCGCTGTGGAACGGTTTATCGAAGCCATCAAACAACACCCTTGTGTATACGACACCAACGGCGTGAGCGGCGTGAGCTGTACAAATATTGAAATTGTGCCGGATATCGTTGTGGAACGGTTTATCGAAGCCATCAAACAACACCCTTGTGTATACGACACCAACGGCGTGAGCGGCGTGAGCTGCCCAAATATTGACATTGTGCCGGATATCGTTGTGGAAAGGTTTATCGAAGCCATCAAACAACACCCTTGTGTATACGACACCAATGGCGTGAGCGGCGTGAGCTGCCCAAATATCGAAATTGTGCCGGATATCTTTGTGGAACGGTTTATCGACGCCATCAAACAACACCCTTGTGTATACGACACCAACCGCGTGAGCGGCGTGAGCTGCACAAATATTGAAATTGTGCCGGATATCGTTGTGGAACTGTTTATCGAAGCCATCAAACAACACCCTTGTGTATACGACACCAACGGCGTGAGCGGCGTGAGGTGCCCAAATATTGAAATTGTGCCGGATATCGTTGTGGAACGGTTTACCTAAGCCATCAAACAACACCCTTGTGTATACGACACCAACGGCGTGAGCGGCGTGAGCTGCACAAATATTGAAATTGTGCCGGATATCGTTGTGGAACGGTTTATCGAAGCCATCAAACAACACCCCTGTGTATACGACACCAACGGCGTGAGCGGCGTGAGCTGCCCAAATATTGAAATTGTGCCGGATATCGTTGTGGAACGGTTTATCGAAGCTATCAAACAACACCCTTGTGTATACGACACCGACGGCGTGAGCGGCGTGAGCTGCACAAATATTGAAATTCTGCCGGATATCGTTGTGGAACGGTTTATCGAAGCCATCAAACAACACCCTTGTGTATACGACACCAACGGCGTGAGCGGCGTGAGCTGCCCAAATATTGACATTGTGCCGGATATCGTTGTGGAACGGTTTATCGAAGCCATCAAACAACACCCTTGTGTATACGACACCAATGGCGTGAGCGGCGTGAGCTGCCCAAATATCGAAATTGTGCCGGATATCGTTGTGGAACGGTTTATCGACGCCATCAAACAACACCCTTGTGTATACGACACCAACGGCGTGAGCGGCCTGAGCTGCACAAATATTGAAATTGTGCCGGATATCGTTGTGGAACGGTTTATCGAAGCCATCAAACAACACCCTTGTGTATACGACACCGACGGCGTGAGCGGCGTGAGCTGCCCAAATATTGAAATTGTGCCGGATATCGCTGTGGAACGGTTTATCGAAGACATCAAACAACACCCTTGTGTATACGACACCAACGGCGTGAGCGGCGTGAGCTGTACAAATATTGAAATTGTGCCGGATATCGTTGTGGAACGGTTTATCGAAGCCATCAAACAACACCCTTGTGTATACGACACCAACGGCGTGAGCGGCGTGAGCTGCCCAAATATTGACATTGTGCCGGATATCGTTGTGGAACGGTTTATCGAAGCCATCAAACAACACCCTTGTGTATACGACACCAATGGCGTGAGCGGCGTGAGCTGCCCAAATATCGAAATTGTGCCGGATATCGTTGTGGATCGGTTTATCGACGCCATCAAACAACACCCTTGTGTATACGACACCAACGGCGTGAGCGGCGTGAGCTGCACAAATATTGAAATTGTGCCGGATATCATTGTGGAACTGTTTATCGAAGCCATCAAACAACACCCTTGTGTATACGACACCAACGGCGTGAGCGGCGTGAGGTGCCCAAATATTGAAATTGTGCCGGATATCGTTGTGGAACGGTTTACCTAAGCCATCAAACAACACCCTTGTGTATACGACACCAACGGCGTGAGCGGCGTGAGCTGCACAAATATTGAAATTGTGCCGAATATCGTTGTGGAACGGTTTATCGAAGCCATCAAACAACACCCTTGTGTATACGACACCAACGGCGTGAGCGGCGTGAGCTGCCCAAATATTGAAATTGTGCCGGATATCGTTGTGGAACGGTTTATCGAAGCCATCAAACAACAACCTTGTGTATACGACACCAACCGCGTGAGCGGCGTGAGCTGCCCAAATATTGAAATTGTGCCGAATATCGTTGGGGAACGGTTTATCGAAGCCATCAAACAACACACTTGTGTATACGACACCAACGGCGTGAGCTGCCCAAATATTGAAATTGTGCCGGATATCGTTGTGGAACGGTTTATCGAAGCCATCAAACAACACCCTTGTGTATACGACACCAACTGCGTGAGTGGCGTGAGCTGCACAAATATTGAAATTCTGCCGGATATCGTTGTGGAACGGTTTATCGAAGCCATCAAACAACACCTTTGTGTATACGACACCAACGGCGTGAGCGGCGTGAGCTGCCCAAATATTGAAATTGTGCCGGATATTGTTGTGGAACGGTTTATCGAAGCCATCAAACAACACCCTTGTGTATACGACACCAGCGACGTGAGCGGCGTGAGCTGCCCAAATATTGAAATTGTGCCGGATATCGTTGCGGAACGGTTTATCGAAGCCATCAAACAACACCCTTGTGTATACGACTCCAACGGCGCGAGCGGCGTGAGCTGCCCAAATATTAAAATTGTGCCGGATATCGTTGTGGAACGGTTTATCGAAGCCATCAAACAACAACCTTGTGTATACGACACCAACGGCGTGAGCGGCGTGAGCTGCCCAAATATTGAAATTGTGCCGGATATCGTTGTGGAACGGTTTATCGAAGCCATCAAACAACACCCTTGTGTATACGACACCAACGGCGTGAGCGGCGTGAGCTGCACAAATATTGAAATTGTGCCGGATATCTTTGTGGAACGGTTTATCGAAGCCATCAAACAACACCCTTATGTATACGACACCAACGGCGTGAGCGGCGTGAGGTGCCCAAATATTGAAATTGTGCCGGATATCGTTGTGGAACGGTTTATCGAAGCCATCAAACAACACCCTTGTGTATACGACACACACGGCGTGAGCGGCGTGAGCTGCCCAAATATTGAAATTGTGCCGGATATAGTTGTGGAACGGTTTATCGAAGCCATCAAACAACACCCTTGTGTATACGACACCAACGGCGTGAGCGGCGTGAGCTGCCCAAATATTGAAATTGTGCCGGATATCGTTGTGGAACGGTTTATCGAAGGCATCAAACAACACCCTTGTGTATACGACACCAACGGCGTGAGCGGCGTGAGGTGCCCAAATATGGAAATTGTGCCGGATATCGTTGTGGAACGGTTTATAGAAGCCATCAAACTACACCCTTGTGTATACGACACACACGGCGTGAGCGGCGTGAGCTGCACAAATATTGAAATTGTGCCGGATATCGTTGCGGAACGGTTTATCGAAGCCATCAAACGACACCCTTGTGTATACGACACCAACGGCGTGAGCGGCGTGAGCTGCCCAAATATTGAAATTGTGCCGGATATCGTTGTGGAACGGTTTATCGAAGCCATCAAACAACACCCTTGTGTATACGACACCAACGGCGTGAGCGGCGTGAGCTGCACAAATATTGAAATTGTGCCGGATATCGTTGTGGAAAGGTTTATCGAAGCCATCAAACAACACCCTTGTGTATACGACACCAACGGCGTGAGCGGCGTGAGCTGCCCAAATATTGGAATTGTGCCGGATATCGTTGCAGAACGGTTTATCGAAGCCATCAAACAACACCCTTGTGTATACGACACTAACGATGTGAGCGGCGTGAGCTGCCCAAATATTGAAATTGTGCCGGATATCGTTGCGGAACGGTTTATCGAAGCCATCAAACAACACCCTTGTGTATACGACACCAACGGCGTGAGCGGCGTGAGCTGCCCAAATATTGAAATTGTGCCGGATATCGTTGTGGAACGGTTTATCGAAGCCATGAAACAGCAACCTTGTGTATACGACATCAACGGCGTGAGCGGCGTGAGCTGCCCAAATATTGAAATTGTGCCGGATATCGTTGTGGAACGGTTTATCGAAGCTATCAAACAACACCCTTGTGTATACGACACCGACGGCGTGAGCGGCGTGAGCTGCACAAATATTGAAATTCTGCCGGATATCGTTGTGGAACGGTTTATCGAAGCCATCAAACAACACCCTTGTGTATACGACACCAACGGCGTGAGCGGCGTGAGCTGCACAAATATTGAAATTGTTCGGATATCGTTGTGGAACTGTTTATCGAAGCCATCAAACAACACCCTTGTGTGTACGACACCAACGGCGTGAGCGGCGTGAGGTGCCCAAATATTGAAATTGTGCCGGATATCGTTGTGGAACGGTTTAACTAAGCCATCAAACAACACCCTTGTGTATACGACACCAACGGCGTGAGCGGCGTGAGCTGCACAAATATTGAAATTGTGCCGGATATCGTTGTGGTACGGTTTATCGAAGCCATCAAACAACACCCTTGTGTATACGACACCAGCGGCGTGAGCGGCGTGAGCTGCCCAAATATTGAAATTGTGCCGGATATCGTTGTGGAACGGTTTATCGAAGCTATCAAACAACACCCTTGTGTATACGACACCGACGGCGTGAGCGGCGTGAGCTGCACAAATATTGAAATTCTGCCGGATATCGTTGTGGAACGGTTTATCGAAGCCATCAAACAACACCCTTGTGTATACGACACCAACGGCGTGAGGGCGTGAGCTGCCCAAATATTGAAATTGTGCCGGATATCGTTGTGGAACGGTTTATCGAAGCCATCAAACAACAACCTTGTGTATACGACACCAACGGCGTGAGCGGCGTGAGCTGCCCAAATATTGAAATTGTGCCGGATATCGTTGTGGAACGGTTTATCGAAGCCATCAAACAACACCCTTGTGTATACGACACCAACGGCGTGAGCGGCGTGAGCTGCCCAAATATTGAAATTGTGCCGGATATCGTTGTGGAACGGTTTATCGAAGCCATAAACAACAGCCTTGTGTATACGACACCAACGGCGTGAGCGGCGTGAGCTGCCCAAATATTGACATTGTGCCGGATATCGTTGTGGAACGGTTTATCGAAGCCATCAAACAACAACCTTGTGTATACGACACCAACGGCGTGAGCGGCGTGAGCTGCCCAAATATTGAAATTGTGCCGGATATCGTTGTGGAACGGTTTATCGAAGCCATCAAACAACACCCTTGTGTATACGACACCAACGGCGTGAGCGGCGTGAGCTGCCCAAATATTGAAATTGTGCCGGATATCGTTGTGGAACGGTTTATCGAAGCCATAAACAACACCCTTGTGTATACGACACCAACGGCGTGAGCGGCGTGAGCTGCCCAAATATTGACATTGTGCCGGATATCGTTGTGGAACGGTTTATCGAAGCCATCAAACAACACCCTTGTGTATACGACACCAATGGCGTGAGCGGCGTGAGCTGCCCAAATATCGAAATTGTGCCGGATATCGTTGTGGAACGGTTTATCGACGCCATCAAACAACACCCTTGTGTATACGACACCAACGGCGTGAGCGGCGTGAGCTGCACAAATATTGAAATTGTGCCGGATATCGTTGTGGAACTGTTTATCGAAGCCATCAAACAACACCCTTGTGTATACGACACCAACGGCGTGAGCGGCGTGAGGTGCCCAAATATTGAAATTGTGCCGGATATCGTTGTGGAACGGTTTACCTAAGCCATCAAACAACACCCTTGTGTATACGACACCAACGGCGTGAGCGGCGTGAGCTGCACAAATATTGAAATTGTGCCGGATATCGTTGCGGAACGGTTTATCGAAGCCATCAAACGACACCCTTGTGTATACGACACCAACGGCGTGAGCGGCGTGAGCTGCCCAAATAATGAAATTGTGCCGGATATCGTTGTGGAACGGTTTATCGAAGCCATCAAACAACACCCTTGTGTATACGACACCAACGGTGTGAGCGGCGTGAGCTGCACAAATATTGAAATTGTGCCGGATATCGTTGTGGAACGGTTTATCGAAGCCATCAAACAACACCCTTGTGTATACGACACCAATGGCGTGAGCGACGTGAGCTGCCCAAATATTGGAATTGTGCCGGATATCGTTGTAGAACGGTTTATCGAAGCCATCAAACAACACCCTTGTGTATACGACACCAACGGCGTGAGCGGCGTGAGCTGCCCAAAAATTTAAATTGTGCTGGATATCGTTGTGGAACGGTTTATCGAAGCCATCAAACAACAACCTTGTGTATACGACACCAACGGCGTGAGCTGCCCAAATATTGAAATTGTGGCGGATATCGTTGTGGAACGGTTTATCGAAGCCATCAAACAACACCCTTGTGTATACGACACCAACGGCGTGAGCGGCGTTAGCTGCCCAAATATTGAAATTGTGCCGGATATCGTTGTGGAACGGTTTATCGAAGCTATCAAACACCCTTGTGTATACGACACCGACGGCGTGAGCGGCGTGAGCTGCACAAATATTAAAATTGTGCCGGATATAGTTGTGGAATAGTTTATCGAAGCCATCAAAAAACTCCGTTGTGTATACGACACCAACGGCGTGAGCGGCGTGAGCTGCCCAAATATTGAAATTGTGCCGGATATCTTTGTGGAACGATTTATCGAAGCCATCAAACAACACCCTTGTGTATACGACACCAACGGCGTGAGCGGGTTGAGGTGCCCAAATATTGAAATTGTGCCGGATATCGTTGTGGAACGGTTTATCGAAGCCATCAAACGCCCTTGTGTATACGACACCAACGGCGTGAGCGGCGTGAGCTTCCCAAATATTGAAATTGTGCCGGATATCGTTGTGGAACGGTTTATCGAAGCCATCAAACAACACCCTTGTGTATACGACACCAACGGCGTGAGCGGCGTGAGCTGCCCAAATATTATTGTGCCGGATATCGTTGTGGAACGGTTTATCGCAGCCATCAAACAACACCCTTGTGTACACGACACCAACGGCGTGAGCGGCGTGAGCTGCCCAAATATTGAAATTGTGCCGGATATCGTTGTGGAACGGTTTATCGAAGCCATCAAACAACACCCTTGTGTATACGACACCAATGGCGTGAGCGGCGTGAGCTGCCCAAATATTGAAATTGTGCCGGATATCGTTGTGGAACGGTTTATCGAAGCCATCAAACAACACCCTTGTGTATACGACACCAACGGCGTGAGCGGCGTGAGCTGCCCAAATATTGAAATTGTGCCGGATATCGTTGTGGAACGGTTTAACTAAGCCATCAAACAACACCCTTGTGTATACGACACCAACGGCGTGAGCGGCGTGAGCTGCACAAATATTGAAATTGTGCCGGATATCGTTGTGGTACGGTTTATCGAAGCCATCAAACAACACCCTTGTGTATACGACACCAGCGGCGTGAGCGGCGTGAGCTGCCCAAATATTGAAATTGTGCCGGATATCGTTGTGGAACGGTTTATCGAAGCTATCAAACAACACCCTTGTGTATACGACACCGACGGCGTGAGCGGCGTGAGCTGCACAAATATTGAAATTCTGCCGGATATCGTTGTGGAACGGTTTATCGAAGCCATCAAACAACACCCTTGTGTATACGACACCAACGGCGTGAGGGGCGTGAGCTGCCCAAATATTGAAATTGTGCCGGATATCGTTGTGGAACGGTTTATCGAAGCCATCAAACAACAACCTTGTGTATACGACACCAACGGCGTGAGCGGCGTGAGCTGCCCAAATATTGAAATTGTGCCGGATATCGTTGTGGAACGGTTTATCGAAGCCATCAAACAACACCCTTGTGTATACGACACCAACGGCGTGAGCGGCGTGAGCTGCCCAAATATTGAAATTGTGCCGGATATCGTTGTGGAACGGTTTATCGAAGCCATAAACAACAGCCTTGTGTATACGACACCAACGGCGTGAGCGGCGTGAGCTGCCCAAATATTGACATTGTGCCGGATATCGTTGTGGAACGGTTTATCGAAGCCATCAAACAACAACCTTGTGTATACGACACCAACGGCGTGAGCGGCGTGAGCTGCCCAAATATTGAAATTGTGCCGGATATCGTTGTGGAACGGTTTATCGAAGCCATCAAACAACACCCTTGTGTATACGACACCAACGGCGTGAGCGGCGTGAGCTGCCCAAATATTGAAATTGTGCCGGATATCGTTGTGGAACGGTTTATCGAAGCCATAAACAACACCCTTGTGTATACGACACCAACGGCGTGAGCGGCGTGAGCTGCCCAAATATTGACATTGTGCCGGATATCGTTGTGGAACGGTTTATCGAAGCCATCAAACAACACCCTTGTGTATACGACACCAATGGCGTGAGCGGCGTGAGCTGCCCAAATATCGAAATTGTGCCGGATATCGTTGTGGAACGGTTTATCGACGCCATCAAACAACACCCTTGTGTATACGACACCAACGGCGTGAGCGGCGTGAGCTGCACAAATATTGAAATTGTGCCGGATATCGTTGTGGAACTGTTTATCGAAGCCATCAAACAACACCCTTGTGTATACGACACCAACGGCGTGAGCGGCGTGAGGTGCCCAAATATTGAAATTGTGCCGGATATCGTTGTGGAACGGTTTACCTAAGCCATCAAACAACACCCTTGTGTATACGACACCAACGGCGTGAGCGGCGTGAGCTGCACAAATATTGAAATTGTGCCGGATATCGTTGCGGAACGGTTTATCGAAGCCATCAAACGACACCCTTGTGTATACGACACCAACGGCGTGAGCGGCGTGAGCTGCCCAAATAATGAAATTGTGCCGGATATCGTTGTGGAACGGTTTATCGAAGCCATCAAACAACACCCTTGTGTATACGACACCAACGGTGTGAGCGGCGTGAGCTGCACAAATATTGAAATTGTGCCGGATATCGTTGTGGAACGGTTTATCGAAGCCATCAAACAACACCCTTGTGTATACGACACCAATGGCGTGAGCGACGTGAGCTGCCCAAATATTGGAATTGTGCCGGATATCGTTGTAGAACGGTTTATCGAAGCCATCAAACAACACCCCTTGTGTATACGACACCAACGGCGTGAGCGGCGTGAGCTGCCCAAAAATTTAAATTGTGCTGGATATCGTTGTGGAACGGTTTATCGAAGCCATCAAACAACAACCTTGTGTATACGACACCAACGGCGTGAGCTGCCCAAATATTGAAATTGTGGCGGATATCGTTGTGAACGGTTTATCGAAGCCATCAAACAACACCCTTGTGTATACGACACCAACGGCGTGAGCGGCGTTAGCTGCCCAAATATTGAAATTGTGCCGGATATCGTTGTGGAACGGTTTATCGAAGCTATCAAACACCCTTGTGTATACGACACCGACGGCGTGAGCGGCGTGAGCTGCACAAATATTAAAATTGTGCCGGATATAGTTGTGGAATAGTTTATCGAAGCCATCAAAAAACTCCGTTGTGTATACGACACCAACGGCGTGAGCGGCGTGAGCTGCCCAAATATTGAAATTGTGCCGGATATCTTTGTGGAACGATTTATCGAAGCATCAAACAACACCCTTGTGTATACGACACAAACGGCGTGAGCGGGTTGAGGTGCCCAAATATTGAAATTGTGCCGGATATCGTTGTGGAACGGTTTATCGAAGCCATCAAACGCCCCTTGTGTATACGACACCAACGGCGTGAGCGGCGTGAGCTTCCCAAATATTGAAAATTGTGCGGATATCGTTGTGGAACGGTTTTATCGAAGCAATCAAACAACCACCCTTGTGTATACGACACCAACGGCGTGAGCGGCGTGAGCTGCCCAAATATTATTGTGCCGGATATCGTTGTGGAACGGTTATCGCAGCCATCAAACAACACCCTTGTGTACACGACACCAACGGCGTGAGCGGCGTGAGCTGCCCAAATATTGAAATTGTGCCGGATATCGTTGTGGAACGGTTTATCGAAGCCATCAAACAACACCCTTGTGTATACGACACCAATGGCGTGAGCGGCGTGAGCTGCCCAAATATTGAAATTGTGCCGGATATCGTTGTGGAACGGTTTATCGAAGCCATCAAACAACACCCTTGTGTATACGACACCAACGGCGTGAGCGGCGTGAGCTGCCCAAAATATTGAAATTGTGCCGGATATCGTTGTGGAACGGTTTATCGAAGCCATCAAACAACACCCTTGTGTATACGACACCAACGGCGTGAGCACCGTGAGCTGCCCCAAATATTGAAATTGTGCCGGATATCGTTTGTGGAACGGTTTATCGAAGCCATCAAACAACACCCTTGTGTATACGACACCGACGGCGTGAGCGGCGTGAGCTGCCAACTATTGAAATTGTGCCGGATATCGTTGTGGAACGGTTTATCGAAGCCATCAAACAACACCCTTGTGTATACGACACCAACGGCGTGAGCGGCGTGAGCTGCCCAAATATTGAAATTGTGCCGGATATCGTTGTGGAACGGTTTATCGAAGCCATCAAACAACAACCTTGTGTATACGACACCAACGCGTGAGCTGCCCAAATATTGAAATTGTGGCGGATATCGTTGTGGAACGGTTTATCGAAGCCATCAAACAACACCCTTGTGTATACGACACCAACGGCGTGAGCGCGTTAGCTGCCCAAATATTGAAATTGTGCCGGATATCGTTGTGGAACGGTTTATCGAAGCTATCAAACAACACCCATGTGTATACGACACCGACGGCGTGAGCGGCGTGAGCTGCACAAATATTAAAATTGTGCCGGATATAGTTGTGGAATAGTTTATCGAAGCCATCAAAAAAACTCCGTTGTGTATACGACACCAACGGCGTGAGCGGCGTGAGCTGCCCCAAATATTGAAATTGTGCCGGATATCTTTGTGGAACGATTTATCGAAGCCATCAAACAACACCCTTGTGTATACGACACCAACGGCGTGAGCGGGTTGAGCTGCCCAAATATTGAAATTGTGCCGGATATCGTTGTGGAACGGTTTATCGAAGCCATCAAACGCCCTTGTGTATACGACACCAACGGCGTGAGCGGCGTGAGCTTCCCAAATATTGAAATTGTGCCGGATATCGTTGTGGAACGGTTTATCGAAGCCATCAAACAACACCCTTGTGTATACGACACCAACGGCGTGAGCGGCGTGAGCTGCCCAAATATTATTGTGCCGGATATCGTTGTGGAACGGTTTATTGCAGCCATCAAACAACACCCTTGTGTACACGACACCAACGGCGTGAGCGGCGTGAGCTGCCCAAATATTGAAATTGTGCCGGATATCGTTGTGGAACGGTTTATCGAAGCCATCAAACAACACCCTTGTGTATACGACACCAATGGCGTGAGCGGCGTGAGCTGCCCCAAATATTGAAATTGTGCCGGATATCGTTGTGGAACGGTTTATCGAAGCCATCAAACAACACCCTTGTGTATACGACACCAACGCGTGAGCGGCGTGAGCTGCCCAAATATTGAAATTGTGCCGGATATCGTTGTGGAACGGTTTATCGAAGCCATCAAGCAACACCATTGTGTATACGACACCAACGGCGTGAGCGGCGTGAGCTGCCCAAATATTGAAATTGTGCCGGATATCGTTGTGGAACGGTTTAGCGAAGCCATCAACAACAACCTTGTGTATACGACACCAACGGCGTGAGCGGCGTGAGCTGCCCAAATATTGATATTGTGCCGGATATCGTTGTGGAACGGTTTATCGAAGCCATTAAACAACAACCTTGTGTATACGACACCAACGGCGTGAGCGGCGTGAGCTGCCCAAATATTGAAATTGTGCCGGATATCGTTGTGGAACGGTTTAGCGAAGCCATCAAACAACAACCTTGTGTATACGACACCAACGGCGTGAGCGGCGTGAGCTGCCCAAATATTGAAATTGTGCCGGATATCGTTGTGGAACGGTTTATCGAAGCCATCAAACAACACCCTTGTGTATACGACACCAACGGCGTGAGCGGCGTGAGCTGCCCAAATATTGAAATTGTGCCGGATATCGTTGTGGAGCGGTTTATCGAAGCTATCAAACAACACCCTTGTGTATACGACACCGACGGCGTGAGCGGCGTGAGCTGCACAAATATTGAAATTGTGCCGGATATCGTTGTGGAACGGTTTATCGAAGCCATCAAACAACACCCTTGTGTATACGACACCAACGGCGTGAGCGGCGTGAGCTGCCCAAATATTGAAATTGTGCCGGATATCGTTGTGGAACGGTTTATCGAAGCCATCAAACAACAACCTTGTGTATACGACACCAACGGCGTGAGCTGCCCAAATATTGAAATTGTGGCGGATATCGTTGTGGAACGGTTTATCGAAGCCATCAAACAACACCCTTGTGTATACGACACCAACGGCGTGAGCGGCGTGAGCTGCCCAAATATTGAAATTGTGCCGGATATCGTTGTGGAACGGTTTATCGAAGCCATCAAACAAAACCCTTGTGTACACGACACCAACGGCGTGAGCGGCGTGAGCTGCCCAAATATTGAAATTGTGGCGGATATCGTTGTGGAACGGTTTATCGAAGCCATCAAACAACACCCTTGTGTATACGACACCAGCGGCGTGAGCGGCGTGAGCTGCCCAAATATTGAAATTGTGGCGGATATCGTTGTGGAACGGTTTATCGAAGCCATCAAACAACACCCTTGTGTATACGACACCAACGGCGTGAGCGGCGTGAGCTGCCCAAATATTGAAATTGTGCCGGATATCGTTGTGGAACGGTTTATCGAAGCCATCAAACAAAACCCTTGTGTACACGACACCAACGGCGTGAGCGGCGTGAGCTGCCCAAATATTAAAATTGTGCCGGATATCGTTGTGGAACGGTTTATCGAAGCCATCAAACAAAACCCTTGTGTACACGACACCAACGGCGTGAGCGGCGTGAGCTGCCCAAATATTGAAATTGTGCCGGATATCGTTGTGGAACGGTTTATCGAAGCCATCAAACCACAACCTTGTGTATACGACACCAACGGCGTGAGCTGCCCAAATATTGAAATTGTGGCGGATATCGTTGTGGAACGGTTTATCGAAGCCATCAAACAACACCCTTGTGTATACGACACCAACGGCGTGAGCGGCGTGAGCTGCCCAAATATTGAAATTGTGCCGGATATCGTTGTGGAACGGTTTATCGAAGCCATCAAACAAAACCCTTGTGTACACGACACCAACGGCGTGAGCGGCGTGAGCTGCCCAAATATTGAAATTGTGGCGGATATCGTTGTGGAACGGTTTATCGAAGCCATCAAACAACACCCTTGTGTATACGACACCAGCGGCGTGAGCGGCGTGAGCTGCCCAAATATTGAAATTGTGCCGGATATCGTTGTGGAACGGTTTATCGAAGCCATCAAACAAAACCCTTGTGTACACGACACCAACGGCGTGAGCGGCGTGAGCTGCCCAAATATTGAAATTGTGCCGGATATCGTTAAGGAACGGTTTATCGAAGCCATCAAACACACACCCTTGTGTATACGACACCAACGGCGTGAGCGGCCTGAGCTGCCCAAATATTGAAATTGTGCCGGATATCGTTGTGGAACGGTTTATCGAAGCCATCAAACAACACCCTTGTGTATACGACACCATCGGCGTGAGCGGCGTGAGCTGCCCAAATATTGAAATTGTGCCGGATATCGTTGTGGAACGGTTTATCGAAGCCATCAAACACCACCCTTGTGTACACGACACCAACGGCGTGAGCGGCGTGAGCTGCCCAAATATTGAAATTGTGCCGGATATCGTTGTGGAACGGTTTATCGAAGCCATCAAACAATACCCTTGTGTATACGACACCAATGGCGTGAGCGGCGTGAGCTGCCCAAATATTGAAATTGTGCCGGATATCGTTGTGTAACGGTTTATCGAAGCCATCAAACAACACCCTTGTGTATACGACACCAACGGCGTGAGCGGAGTGAGTTGCGCAAATATTGAAATTGTGCCGGATATCGTTGTGGAACGGTTTATCGAAGCCATCAAACAACACCATTGTGTATTCGACACCAACGGCGTGAGCGGCGTGAGCTGCCCAAATATTGAAATTGTGCCGGATATCGTTGTGGAACGGTTTAGCGAAGCCATCAAACAACAACCTTGTGTATACGACACCAACGGCGTGAGCGGCGTGAGCTGCCCAAATATTGAAATTGTGCCGGATATCGTTGTGGAACGGTTTATCGAAGCCATCAAACAACACCCTTGTGTATACGACACCAACGGCGTGAGCGGCGTGAACTGCCCAAATATTGAAATTGTGCCGGATATCGTTGTGGAACGGTTTATCGAAGCCATCAAACAACAACCTTGTGTATACGACACCAACGGCGTGAGCTGCCCAAATATTGAAATTGTGCCGGATATCGTTGTGGAACGGTTTATCGAAGCCATCAAACAACACCCTTGTGTATACGACACCAACGGCGTGAGCGGCGTGAGCTGCCCAAATATTGAAATTGTGCCGGATATCGTTGTGGAACGGTTTATCGAAGCCATCAAACAACACCCTTGTGTATACGACACCGACGGCGTGAGCGGCGTGAGCTGCACAAATATTAAAATTGTGCCGGATATAGTTGTGGAATAGTTTATCGAAGCCATCAAACAACTCCGTTGTGTATACGACACCAACGGCGTGAGCGGCGTGAGCTGCCCAAATATTGAAATTGTGCCGGATATCGTTGTGGAACGGTTTATCGAAGCTATCAAACAACACCCTTGTGTATACGACACCGACGGCGTGAGCGGCGTGAGCTGCACAAATATTGAAATTGTGCGGGATATCGTTGTGGAACGGTTTATCGAAGCCATCAAACAACTCCCTTGTGTATACGACACAAACGGCGTGAGCGGCGTGAGCTGCCCAAATATTGAAATTGTGCCGGATATCGTTGTGGAACGGTTTATCGAAGCAATCAAACAACACCCTTGTGTATACGACACCAACGGCGTGAGCGGCGTGAGCTGCCCAAATATTGAAATTGTGCCGGATATCGTTGTGGAACGGTTTATCGAAGCCATCAAACAACAACCTTGTGTATACGACACCAACGGCGTGAGCTGCCCAAATATTGAAATTGTGGCGGATATCGTTGTGGAACGGTTTATCGAAGCCATCAAACAACACCCTTGTGTATACGACACCAACGGCGTGAGCGGCGTGAGCTGCCCAAATATTGAAATTGTGCCGGATATCGTTGTGGAACGGTTTATCGAAGCCATCAAACAAAACCCTTGTGTACACGACACCAACGGCGTGAGCGGCGTGAGCTGCCCAAATATTGAAATTGTGCCGGATATCGTTAAGGAATGGTTTATCGAAGCCATCAAACACACACCCTTGTGTATACGACACCAACGGCGTGAGCGGCGTGAGCTGCCCAAATATTGAAATTGTGCCGGATATCGTTGTGGAACGGTTTATCGAAGCCATCAAACAACACCCTTGTGTATACGACACCAACGGCGTGAGCGGCGTGAGCTGCCCAAATATTGAAATTGTGCCGGATTTCGTTGTGGAACGGTTTATCGAAGCCATCAAACACCACCCTTGTGTACACGACACCAACGGCGTGAGCGGCGTGAGCTGCCCAAATATTGAAATTGTGCCGGATATCGTTGTGGAACGGTTTATCGAAGCCATCAAACAACACCCTTGTGTATACGACACCAACGGCGTGAGCGGCGTGAGCTGCCCAAATATTGAAATTGTGCCGGATATCGTTGTGGAACGGTTTATCGAAGCCATCAAACAACACCCTTGTGTATACGACACCAATGGCGTGAGCGACGTGAGCTGCCCAAATATTGTAATTGTGCCGGATATCGTTGTAGAACGGTTTATCGAAGCCATCAAACAACACCCTTGTGTATACGACACCAACGGCGTGAGCGGCGTGAGCTGCCCAAAAATTGAAATTGTGCTGGATATCGTTGTGGAACGGTTTATCGAAGCCATGAAACAACAACCTTGTGTATACGACACCAACGGCGTGAGCGGCGTGAACTGCCCAAATATTGAAATTGTGCCGGATATCGTTGTGGAACAGTTTATCGAAGCCATCAAACAACACCCTTGTGTATACGACACCAACGGCGTGAGCGGCGTGAGCTGCCCAAATATTGAAATTGTGCCGGATATCGTTGTGGAACGGTTTATCGAAGCCATCACAACACCCTTGTGTATACGACACCAACGGCGTGAGCGGCGTGAGCTGCCCAAATATTGAAATTGTGCCGGATATCGTTGTGGAACGGTTTATCGAAGCCATCAAACAACACCCTTGTGTATACGACACCGACGGCGTGAGCGGCGTGAGCTGCACAACTATTGAAATTGTGCCGGATATCGTTGTGGAACGGTTTATCGAAGCCATCAAACAACACCCTTGTGTATACGACACCAACGGCGTGAGCGGCGTGAGCTGCCCAAATATTGAAATTGTGCCGGATATCGTTGTGGAACGGTTTATCGAAGCCATCAAACAACAACCTTGTGTATACGACACCAACGGCGTGAGCTGCCCAAATATTGAAATTGTGGCGGATATCGTTGTGGAACGGTTTATCGAAGCCATCAAACAACACCCTTGTGTATACGACACCAACGGCGTGAGCGGCGTTAGCTGCCCAAATATTGAAATTGTGCCGGATATCGTTGTGGAACGGTTTATCGAAGCTATCAAACAACACCCTTGTGTATACGACACCGACGGCGTGAGCGGCGTGAGCTGCACAAATATTAAAATTGTGCCGGATATAGTTGTGGAATAGTTTATCGAAGCCATCAAACAACTCCGTTGTGTATACGACACCAACGGCGTGAGCGACGTGAGCTGCCCAAATATTGAAATTGTGCCGGATATCTTTGTGGAACGATTTATCGAAGCTATCAAACAACACCCTTGTGTATACGACACCAACGGCGTGAGCGGGTTGAGCTGCCCAAATATTGAAATTGTGCCGGATATCGTTGTGGAACGGTTTATCGAAGCCATCAAACGCCCTTGTGTATACGACACCAACGGCGTGAGCGGCGTGAGCTTCCCAAATATTGAAATTGTGCCGGATATCGTTGTGGAACGGTTTATCGAAGCCATCAAACAACACCCTTGTGTATACGACACCAACGGCGTGAGCGGCGTGAGCTGCCCAAATATTGAAATTGTGCCGGAGATCGTTGTGGAACGGTTTATCGAAGCCATCAAACAACACCCTTGTGTACACGACACCAACGGCGTGAGCGGCGTGAGCTGCCCAAATATTGAAATTGTGCCGGATATCGTTGTGGAACGGTTTATCGAAGCCATCAAACAACACCCTTGTGTATACGACACCAATGGCGTGAGCGGCGTGAGCTGCCCAAATATTGAAATTGTGCCGGATATCGTTGTGGAACGGTTTATCGAAGCCATCAAACAACACCCTTGTGTATACGACACCAACGGCGTGAGCGGCGTGAGCTGCCCAAATATTGAAATTGTGCCGGATATCGTTGTGGAACGGTTTATCGAAGCCATCAAACAACACCATTGTGTATACGACACCAACGGCGTGAGCGGCGTGAGCTGCCCAAATATTGAAATTGTGCCGGATATCGTTGTGGAACGGTTTAGCGAAGCCATCAAACAACAACCTTGTGTATACGACACCAACGGCGTGAGCGGCGTGAGCTGCCCAAATATTGAAATTGTGCCGGATATCGTTGTGGAACGGTTTATCGAAGCCATTAAACAACAACCTTGTGTATACGACACCAACGGCGTGAGCTGCCCAAATATTGAAATTGTGCCGGATATCGTTGTGGAACGGTTTATCGAAGCCATCAAACAACACCCTTGTGTATACGACACCAACGGCGTGAGCGGCGTGAGCTGCCCAAATATTGAAATTGTGCCGGATATCGTTGTGGAGCGGTTTATCGAAGCTATCAAACAACAGCCTTGTGTATACGACACCGACGGCGTGAGCGGCGTGAGCTGCACAAATATTGAAATTGTGCCGGATATCGTTGTGGAACGGTTTATCGAAGCCATCAAACAACACCCTTGTGTATACGACACCAACGGCGTGAGCGGCGTGAGCTGCCCAAATATTGAAATTGTGCCGGATATCGTTGTGGAACGGTTTATCGAAGCCATCAAACAACAACCTTGTGTATACGACACCAACGGCGTGAGCTGCCCAAATATTGAAATTGTGGCGGATATCGTTGTGGAACGGTTTATCGAAGCCATCAAACAACACCCTTGTGTATACGACACCAACGGCGTGAGCGGCGTGAGCTGCCCAAATATTGAAATTGTGCCGGATATCGTTGTGGAACGGTTTATCGAAGCCATCAAACAAAACCCTTGTGTACACGACACCAACGGCGTGAGCGGCGTGAGCTGCCCAAATATTGAAATTGTGCCGGATATCGTTAAGGAACGGTTTATCGAAGCCATCAAACACACACCCTTGTGTATACGACACCAACGGCGTGAGCGGCCTGAGCTGCCCAAATATTGAAATTGTGCCGGATATCGTTGTGGAACGGTTTATCGAAGCCATCAAACAACACCCTTGTGTATACGACACCATCGGCGTGAGCGGCGTGAGCTGCCCAAATATTGAAATTGTGCCGGATATCGTTGTGGAACGGTTTATCGAAGCCATCAAACACCACCCTTGTGTACACGACACCAACGGCGTGAGCGGCGTGAGCTGCCCAAATATTGAAATTGTGCCGGATATCGTTGTGGAACGGTTTATCGAAGCCATCAAACAATACCCTTGTGTATACGACACCAATGGCGTGAGCGGCGTGAGATGCCCAAATATTGAAATTGTGCCGGATATCGTTGTGTAACGGTTTATCGAAGCCATCAAACAACACCCTTGTGTATACGACACCAACGGCGTGAGCGGCGTGAGCTGCCCAAATATTGAAATTGTGCCGGATATCGTTGTGGAACGGTTTATCGAAGCCATCAAACAACACCATTGTGTATTCGACACCAACGGCGTGAGCGGCGTGAGCTGCCCAAATATTGAAATTGTGCCGGATATCGTTGTGGAACGGTTTAGCGAAGCCATCAAACAACAACCTTGTGTATACGACACCAACGGCGTGAGCGGCGTGAGCTGCCCAAATATTGAAATTGTGCCGGATATCGTTGTGGAACGGTTTATCGAAGCCATCAAACAACACCCTTGTGTATACGACACCAACGGCGTGAGCGGCGTGAACTGCCCAAATATTGAAATTGTGCCGGATATCGTTGTGGAACGGTTTATCGAAGCCATCAAACAACAACCTTGTGTATACGACACCAACGGCGTGAGCTGCCCAAATATTGAAATTGTGCCGGATATCGTTGTGGAACGGTTTATCGAAGCCATCAAACAACACCCTTGTGTATACGACACCAACGGCGTGAGCGGCGTGAGCTGCCCAAATATTGAAATTGTGCCGGATATCGTTGTGGAACGGTTTATCGAAGCTATCAAACAACACCCTTGTGTATACGACACCGACGGCGTGAGCGGCGTGAGCTGCACAAATATTGAAATTGTGCCGGATATCGTTGTGGAACGGTTTATCGAAGCCATCAAACAACTCCCTTGTGTATACGACACAAACGGCGTGAGCGGCGTGAGCTGCCCAAATATTGAAATTGTGCCGGATATCGTTGTGGAACGGTTTATCGAAGCCATCAAACAACACCCTTGTGTATACGACACCAACGGCGTGAGCGGCGTGAGCTGCCCAAATATTGAAATTGTGCCGGATATCGTTGTGGAACGGTTTATCGAAGCCATCAAACAACAACCTTGTGTATACGACACCAACGGCGTGAGCTGCCCAAATATTGAAATTGTGGCGGATATCGTTGTGGAACGGTTTATCGAAGCCATCAAACAACACCCTTGTGTATACGACACCAACGGCGTGAGCGGCGTGAGCTGCCCAAATATTGAAATTGTGCCGGATATCGTTGTGGAACGGTTTATCGAAGCCATCAAACAAAACCCTTGTGTACACGACACCAACGGCGTGAGCGGCGTGAGCTGCCCAAATATTGAAATTGTGCCGGATATCGTTAAGGAATGGTTTATCGAAGCCATCAAACACACACCCTTGTGTATACGACACCAACGGCGTGAGCGGCGTGAGCTGCCCAAATATTGAAATTGTGCCGGATATCGTTGTGGAACGGTTTATCGAAGCCATCAAACAACACCCTTGTGTATACGACACCAACGGCGTGAGCGGCGTGAGCTGCCCAAATATTGAAATTGTGCCGGATTTCGTTGTGGAACGGTTTATCGAAGCCATCAAACACCACCCTTGTGTACACGACACCAACGGCGTGAGCGGCGTGAGCTGCCCAAATATTGAAATTGTGCCGGATATCGTTGTGGAACGGTTTATCGAAGCCATCAAACAACACCCTTGTGTATACGACACCAACGGCGTGAGCGGCGTGAGCTGCCCAAATATTGAAATTGTGCCGGATATCGTTGTGGAACGGTTTATCGAAGCCATCAAACAACACCATTGTGTATACGACACCAACGGCGTGAGCGGCGTGAGCTGCCCAAATATTGAAATTGTGCCGGATATCGTTGTGGAACGGTTTATCGAAGCCATCAAACAACACCATTGTGTATACGACACCAACGGCGTGAGCGGCGTGAGCTGCCCAATATTGAAATTGTGCCGGATATCGTTGTGGAACGGTTTAGCGAAGCCATCAAACAACAACCTTGTGTATACGACACCAACGGCGTGAGCGGCGTGAGCTGCCCAAATATTGAAATTGTGCCGGATATCGTTGGGGAACGGTTTATCGAAGCCATCAAACAACACACTTGTGTATACGACACCAACGGCGTGAGCTGCCCAAATATTGAAATTGTGCCGGATATCGTTGTGGAACGGTTTATCGAAGCCATCAAACAAAACCCTTGTGTACACGACACCAACGGCGTGAGCGGCGTGAGCTGCCCAAATATTGAAATTGTGCCGGATATCGTTAAGGAACGGTTTATCGAAGCCATCAAACACACACCCTTGTGTATACGACACCAACGGCGTGAGCGGCCTGAGATGCCCAAATATTGAAATTGTGCCGGATATCGTTGTGGAACGGTTTATCGAAGCCATCAAACAACACCCTTGTGTATACGACACCATCGGCGTGAGCGGCGTGAGCTGCCCAAATATTGAAATTGTGCCGGATATCGTTGTGGAACGGTTTATCGAAGCCATCAAACACCACCCTTGTGTACACGACACCAACGGCGTGAGCGGCGTGAGCTGCCCAAATATTGAAATTGTGCCGGATATCGTTGTGGAACGGTTTATCGAAGCCATCAAACAATACCCTTGTGTATACGACACCAATGGCGTGAGCGGCGTGAGCTGCCCAAATATTGAAATTGTGCCGGATATCGTTGTGTAACGGTTTATCGAAGCCATCAAACAACACCCTTGTGTATACGACACCAACGGCGTGAGCGGCGTGAGCTGCCCAAATATTGAAATTGTGCCGGATATCGTTGTGGAACGGTTTATCGAAGCCATCAAACAACACCATTGTGTATTCGACACCAACGGCGTGAGCGGCGTGAGCTGCCCAAATATTGAAATTGTGCCGGATATCGTTAAGGAACGGTTTATCGAAGCCATCAAACACACACCCTTGTGTATACGACACCAACGGCGTGAGCGGCCTGAGCTGCCCAAATATTGAAATTGTGCCGGATATCGTTGTGGAACGGTTTATCGAAGCCATCAAACAACACCCTTGTGTATACGACACCATCGGCGTGAGCGGCGTGAGCTGCCCAAATATTGAAATTGTGCCGGATATCGTTGTGGAACGGTTTATCGAAGCCATCAAACGCCCTTGTGTATACGACACCAACGGCGTGAGCGGCGTGAGCTTCCCAAATATTGAAATTGTGCCGGATATCGTTGTGGAACGGTTTATCGAAGCCATCAAACAACACCCTTGTGTATACGACACCAACGGCGTGAGCGGCGTGAGCTGCCCAAATATTGAAATTGTGCCGGATATCGTTGTGGAACGGTTTATCGAAGCCATCAAACAACACCCTTGTGTATACGACACCAACGGCGTGAGCGGCGTGAGCTGCCCAAATATTGAAATTGTGCCGGATATCGTTGTGGAGCGGTTTATCGAAGCTATCAAACAACAGCCTTGTGTATACGACACCGACGGCGTGAGCGGCGTGAGCTGCACAAATATTGAAATTGTGCCGGATATCGTTGTGGTACGGTTTATCGAAGCCATCAAACAACACCCTTGTGTATACGACACCAACGGCGTGAGCGGCGTGAGCTGCCCAAATATTGAAATTGTGCCGGATATCGTTGTGGAACGGTTTATCGAAGCCATCAAACAACAACCTTGTGTATACGACACCAACGGCGTGAGCTGCCCAAATATTGAAATTGTGGCGGATATCGTTGTGGAACGGTTTATCGAAGCCATCAAACAACACCCTTGTGTATACGACACCAACGGCGTGAGCGGCGTGAGCTGCCCAAATATTGAAATTGTGCCGGATATCGTTGTGGAACGGTTTATCGAAGCCATCAAACAAAACCCTTGTGTACACGACACCAACGGCGTGAGCGGCGTGAGCTGCCCAAATATTGAAATTGTGCCGGATATCGTTAAGGAACGGTTTATCGAAGCCATCAAACACACACCCTTGTGTATACGACACCAACGGCGTGAGCGGCCTGAGCTGCCCAAATATTGAAATTGTGCCGGATATCGTTGTGGAACGGTTTATCGAAGCCATCAAACAACACCCTTGTGTATACGACACCATCGGCGTGAGCGGCGTGAGCTGCCCAAATATTGAAATTGTGCCGGATATCGTTGTGGAACGGTTTATCGAAGCCATCAAACACCACCCTTGTGTACACGACACCAACGGCGTGAGCGGCGTGAGCTGCCCAAATATTGAAATTGTGCCGGATATCGTTGTGGAACGGTTTATCGAAGCCATCAAACAAAACCCTTGTGTACACGACACCAACGGCGTGAGCGGCGTGAGCTGCCCAAATATTGAAATTGGGCCGGATATCGTTGTGGAACGGTTTATCGAAGCCATCAAACAAAACCCTTGTGTACACGACACCAACGGCGTGAGCGGCGTGAGCTGCCCAAATATTGAAATTGTGCCGGATATCGTTAAGGAACGGTTTATCGAAGCCATCAAACACACACCCTTGTGTATACGACACCAACGGCGTGAGCGGCCTGAGCTGCCCAAATATTGAAATTGTGCCGGATATCGTTGTGGAACGGTTTATCGAAGCCATCAAACAACACCCTTGTGTATACGACACCATCGGCGTGAGCGGCGTGAGCTGCCCAAATATTGAAATTGTGCCGGATATCGTTGTGGAACGGTTTATCGAAGCCATCAAACAATACCCTTGTGTATACGACACCAATGGCGTGAGCGGCGTGAGATGCCCTAATATTGAAATTGTGCCGGATATCGTTGTGTAACGGTTTATCGAAGCCATCAAACAACACCCTTGTGTATACGACACCAACGGCGTGAGCGGCGTGAGCTGCCCAAATATTGAAATTGTGCCGGATATCGTTGTGGAACGGTTTATCGAAGCCATCAAACAAAACCCTTGTGTACACGACACCAACGGCGTGAGCGGCGTGAGCTGCCCAAATATTGAAATTGTGCCGGATATCGTTAAGGAACGGTTTATCGAAGCCATCAAACACACACCCTTGTGTATACGACACCAACGGCGTGAGCGGCCTGAGCTGCCCAAATATTGAAATTGTGCCGGATATCGTTGTGGAACGGTTTATCGAAGCCATCAAACAACACCCTTGTGTATACGACACCATCGGCGTGAGCGGCGTGAGCTGCCCAAATATTGAAATTGTGCCGGATATCGTTGTGGAACGGTTTATCGAAGCCATCAAACAATACCCTTGTGTATACGACACCAATGGCGTGAGCGGCGTGAGATGCCCAAATATTGAAATTGTGCCGGATATCGTTGTGTAACGGTTTATCGAAGCCATCAAACAACACCCTTGTGTATACGACACCAACGGCGTGAGCGGCGTGAGCTGCCCAAATATTGAAATTGTGCCGGATATCGTTGTGTAACGGTTTATCGAAGCCATCAAACAATACCCTTGTGTATACGACACCAATGGCGTGAGCGGCGTGAGATGCCCAAATATTGAAATTGTGCCGGATATCGTTGTGTAACGGTTTATCGAAGCCATCAAACAACACCCTTGTGTATACGACACCATCGGCGTGAGCGGCGTGAGCTGCCCAAATATTGAAATTGTGCCGGATATCGTTGTGGAACGGTTTATCGAAGCCATCAAACAATACCCTTGTGTATACGACACCAATGGCGTGAGCGGCGTGAGATGCCCAAATATTGAAATTGTGCCGGATATCGTTGTGTAACGGTTTATCGAAGCCATCAAACAACACCCTTGTGTATACGACACCAACGGCGTGAGCGGCGTGAGCTGCCCAAATATTGAAATTGTGCCGGATATCGTTGTGGAACGGTTTATCGAAGCCATCAAACAAAACCCTTGTGTACACGACACCAACGGCGTGAGCGGCGTGAGCTGCCCAAATATTGAAATTGTGCCGGATATCGTTAAGGAACGGTTTATCGAAGCCATCAAACACACACCCTTGTGTATACGACACCAACGGCGTGAGCGGCCTGAGCTGCCCAAATATTGAAATTGTGCCGGATATCGTTGTGGAACGGTTTATCGAAGCCATCAAACAACACCCTTGTGTATACGACACCATCGGCGTGAGCGGCGTGAGCTGCCCAAATATTGAAATTGTGCCGGATATCGTTGTGGAACGGTTTATCGAAGCCATCAAACAATACCCTTGTGTATACGACACCAATGGCGTGAGCGGCGTGAGATGCCCAAATATTGAAATTGTGCCGGATATCGTTGTGTAACGGTTTATCGAAGCCATCAAACAACACCCTTGTGTATACGACACCAACGGCGTGAGCGGCGTGAGCTGCCCAAATATTGAAATTGTGCCGGATATCGTTGTGGAACGGTTTATCGAAGCCATCAAACAACACCATTGTGTATTCGACACCAACGGCGTGAGCGGCGTGAGCTGCCCAAATATTGAAATTGTGCCGGATATCGTTGTGGAACGGTTTAGCGAAGCCATCAAACAACAACCTTGTGTATACGACACCAACGGCGTGAGCGGCGTGAGCTGCCCAAATATTGAAATTGTGCCGGATATCGTTGTGGAACGGTTTATCGAAGCCATCAAACAACACCCTTGTGTATACGACACCAACGGCGTGAGCGGCGTGAACTGCCCAAATATTGAAATTGTGCCGGATATTGTTGTGGAACGGTTTATCGAAGCCATCAAACAACAACCTTGTGTATACGACACCAACGGCGTGAGCTGCCCAAATATTGAAATTGTGCCGGATATCGTTGTGGAACGGTTTATCGAAGCCATCAAACAACACCCTTGTGTATACGACACCAACGGCGTGAGCGGCGTGAGCTGCCCAAATATTGAAATTGTGCCGGATATCGTTGTGGAACGGTTTATCGAAGCTATCAAACAACACCCTTGTGTATACGACACCGACGGCGTGAGCGGCGTGAGCTGCACAAATATTGAAATTGTGCCGGATATCGTTGTGGAACGGTTTATCGAAGCCATCAAACAACTCCCTTGTGTATACGACACAAACGGCGTGAGCGGCGTGAGCTGCCCAAATATTGAAATTTTGCCGGATATCGTTGTGGAACGGTTTATCGAAGCCATCAAACAACACCCTTGTGTATACGACACCAACGGCGTGAGCGGCGTGAGCTGCCCAAATATTGAAATTGTGCCGGATATCGTTGTGGAACGGTTTATCGAAGCCATCAAACAACAACCTTGTGTATACGACACCAACGGCGTGAGCTGCCCAAATATTGAAATTGTGGCGGATATCGTTGTGGAACGGTTTATCGAAGCCATCAAACAACACCCTTGTGTATACGACACCAACGGCGTGAGCGGCGTGAGCTGCCCAAATATTGAAATTGTGCCGGATATCGTTGTGGAACGGTTTATCGAAGCCATCAAACAAAACCCTTGTGTACACGACACCAACGGCGTGAGCGGCGTGAGCTGCCCAAATATTGAAATTGTGCCGGATATCGTTAAGGAATGGTTTATCGAAGCCATCAAACACACACCCTTGTGTATACGACACCAACGGCGTGAGCGGCGTGAGCTGCCCAAATATTGAAATTGTGCCGGATATCGTTGTGGAACGGTTTATCGAAGCCATCAAACAACACCCTTGTGTATACGACACCAACGGCGTGAGCGGCGTGAGCTGCCCAAATATTGAAATTGTGCCGGATTTCGTTGTGGAACGGTTTATCGAAGCCATCAAACACCACCCTTGTGTACACGACACCAACGGCGTGAGCGGCGTGAGCTGCCCAAATATTGAAATTGTGCCGGATATCGTTGTGGAACGGTTTATCGAAGCCATCAAACAACACCCTTGTGTATACGACACCAACGGCGTGAGCGGCGTGAGCTGCCCAAATATTGAAATTGTGCCGGATATCGTTGTGGAACGGTTTATCGAAGCCATCAAACAACACCATTGTGTATACGACACCAACGGCGTGAGCGGCGTGAGCTGCCCAAATATTGAAATTGTGCCGGATATCGTTGTGGAACGGTTTATCGAAGCCATCAAACAACACCATTGTGTATACGACACCAACGGCGTGAGCGGCGTGAGCTGCCCAATATTGAAATTGTGCCGGATATCGTTGTGGAACGGTTTAGCGAAGCCATCAAACAACAACCTTGTGTATACGACACCAACGGCGTGAGCGGCGTGAGCTGCCCAAATATTGAAATTGTACCGGATATCGTTGGGGAACGGTTTATCGAAGCCATCAAACAACACACTTGTGTATACGACACCAACGGCGTGAGCTGCCCAAATATTGAAATTGTGCCGGATATCGTTGTGGAACGGTTTATCGAAGCCATCAAACAAAACCCTTGTGTACACGACACCAACGGCGTGAGCGGCGTGAGCTGCCCAAATATTGAAATTGTGCCGGATATCGTTAAGGAACGGTTTATCGAAGCCATGAAACACACACCCTTGTGTATACGACACCAACGGCGTGAGCGGCCTGAGATGCCCAAATATTGAAATTGTGCCGGATATCGTTGTGGAACGGTTTATCGAAGCCATCAAACAACACCCTTGTGTATACGACACCATCGGCGTGAGCGGCGTGAGCTGCCCAAATATTGAAATTGTGCCGGATATCGTTGTGGAACGGTTTATCGAAGCCATCAAACACCACCCTTGTGTACACGACACCAACGGCGTGAGCGGCGTGAGCTGCCCAAATATTGAAATTGTGCCGGATATCGTTGTGGAACGGTTTATCGAAGCCATCAAACAATACCCTTGTGTATACGACACCAATGGCGTGAGCGGCGTGAGCTGCCCAAATATTGAAATTGTGCCGGATATCGTTGTGTAACGGTTTATCGAAGCCATCAAACAACACCCTTGTGTATACGACACCAACGGCGTGAGCGGCGTGAGCTGCCCAAATATTGAAATTGTGCCGGATATCGTTGTGGAACGGTTTATCGAAGCCATCAAACAACACCATTGTGTATTCGACACCAACGGCGTGAGCGGCGTGAGCTGCCCAAATATTGAAATTGTGCCGGATATCGTTAAGGAACGGTTTATCGAAGCCATCAAACACACACCCTTGTGTATACGACACCAACGGCGTGAGCGGCCTGAGCTGCCCAAATATTGAAATTGTGCCGGATATCGTTGTGGAACGGTTTATCGAAGCCATCAAACAACACCCTTGTGTATACGACACCATCGGCGTGAGCGGCGTGAGCTGCCCAAATATTGAAATTGTGCCGGATATCGTTGTGGAACGGTTTATCGAAGCCATCAAACACCACCCTTGTGTACACGACACCAACGGCGTGAGCGGCGTGAGCTGCCCAAATATTGAAATTGTGCCGGATATCGTTGTGGAACGGTTTATCGAAGCCATCAAACAGTACCCTTGTGTATACGACACCAATGGCGTGAGCGGCGTGAGCTGCCCAAATATTGAAATTGTGCCGGATATCGTTGTGTAACGGTTTATCGAAGCCATCAAACAACACCCTTGTGTATACGACACCAACGGCGTGAGCGGCGTGAGCTGCCCAAATATTGAAATTGTGCCGGATATCGTTGTGGAACGGTTTATCGAAGCCATCAAACAACACCATTGTGTATTCGACACCAACGGCGTGAGCGGCGTGAGCTGCCCAAATATTGAAATTGTGCCGGATATCGTTGTGGAACGGTTTAGCGAAGCCATCAAACAACAACCTTGTGTATACGACACCAACGGCGTGAGCGGCGTGAGCTGCCCAAATATTGAAATTGTGCCGGATATCGTTGTGGAACGGTTTATCGAAGCCATCAAACAACACCCTTGTGTATACGACACCAACGGCGTGAGCGGCGTGAACTGCCCAAATATTGAAATTGTGCCGGATATCGTTGTGGAACGGTTTATCGAAGCCATCAAACAACAACCTTGTGTATACGACACCAACGGCGTGAGCTGCCCAAATATTGAAATTGTGCCGGATATCGTTGTGGAACGGTTTATCGAAGCCATCAAACAACACCCTTGTGTATACGACACCAACGGCGTGAGCGGTGTGAGCTGCCCAAATATTGAAATTGTGCCGGATATCGTTGTGGAACGGTTTATCGAAGCTATCAAACAACACCCTTGTGTTTACGACACCGACGGCGTGAGCGGCGTGAGCTGCACAAATATTGAAATTGTGCCGGATATCGTTGTGGAACGGTTTATCGAAGCCATCAAACAACTCCCTTGTGTATACGACACAAACGGCGTGAGCGGCGTGAGCTGCCCAAATATTGAAATTGAGCCGGATATCGTTGTGGAACGGTTTATCGAAGCCATCAAACAACAACCTTGTGTATACGACACCAACGGCGTGAGCTGCCCAAATATTGAAATTGTGGCGGATATCGTTGTGGAACGGTTTATCGAAGCCATCAAACAACACCCTTGTGTATACGACACCAACGGCGTGAGCGGCGTGAGCTGCCCAAATATTGAAATTGTGCCGGATATCGTTGTGGAACGGTTTATCGAAGCCATCAAACAAAACCCTTGTGTACACGACACCAACGGCGTGAGCGGCGTGAGCTGCCCAAATATTGAAATTTTGCCGGATATCGTTAAGGAATGGTTTATCGAAGCCATCAAACACACACCCTTGTGTATACGACACCAACGGCGTGAGCGGCGTGAGCTGCCCAAATATTGAAATTGTGCCGGATTTCGTTGTGGAACGGTTTATCGAAGCCATCAAACAACAACCTTGTGTATACGACACCAACGGCGTGAGCTGACCAAATATTGAAATTGTGGCGGATATCGTTGTGGAACGGTTTATCGAAGCCATCAAACAACACCCTTGTGTATACGACACCAACGGCGTGAGCGGCGTGAGCTGCCCAAATATTGAAATTGTGCCGGATATCGTTGTGGAACGGTTTATCGAAGCCATCAAACAAAACCCTTGTGTACACGACACCAACGGCGTGAGCGGCGTGAGCTGCCCAAATATTGAAATTGTGCCGGATATCGTTAAGGAACGGTTTATCGAAGCCATCAAACACACACCCTTGTGTATACGACACCAACGGCGTGAGCGGCCTGAGCTGCCCAAATATTGAAATTGTGCCGGATATCGTTGTGGAACGGTTTATCGAAGCCATCAAACAACACCCTTGTGTATACGACACCATCGGCGTGAGCGGCGTGAGCTGCCCAAATATTGAAATTGTGCCGGATATCGTTGTGGAACGGTTTATCGAAGCCATCAAACAATACCCTTGTGTATACGACACCAATGGCGTGAGAGGCGTGAGATGCCCAAATATTGAAATTGTGCCGGATATCGTTGTGTAACGGTTTATCGAAGCCATCAAACAACACCCTTGTGTATACGACACCAACGGCGTGAGCGGCGTGAGCTGCCCAAATATTGAAATTGTGCCGGATATCGTTGTGGAACGGTTTATCGAAGCCATCAAACAACACCATTGTGTATTCGACACCAACGGCGTGAGCGGCGTGAGCTGCCCAAATATTGAAATTGTGCCGGATATCGTTGTGGAACGGTTTAGCGAAGCCATCAAACAACAACCTTGTGTATACGACACCAACGGCGTGAGCGGCGTGAGCTGCCCAAATATTGAAATTGTGCCGGATATCGTTGTGGAACGGTTTATCGAAGCCATCAAACAACACCCTTGTGTATACGACACCAACGGCGTGAGCGGCGTGAACTGCCCAAATATTGAAATTGTGCCGGATATCGTTGTGGAACGGTTTATCGAAGCCATCAAACAACAACCTTGTGTATACGACACCAACGGCGTGAGCTGCCCAAATATTGAAATTGTGCCGGATATCGTTGTGGAACGGTTTATCGAAGCCATCAAACAACACCCTTGTGTATACGACACCAACGGCGTGAGCGGCGTGAGCTGCCCAAATATTGAAATTGTGCCGGATATCGTTGTGGAACGGTTTATCGAAGCTATCAAACAACACCCTTGTGTATACGACACCGACGGCGTGAGCGGCGTGAGCTGCACAAATATTGAAATTGTGCCGGATATCGTTGTGGAACGGTTTATCGAAGCCATCAAACAACTCCCTTGTGTATACGACACAAACGGCGTGAGCGGCGTGAGCTGCCCAAATATTGAAATTTTGCCGGATATCGTTGTGGAACGGTTTATCGAAGCCATCAAACAACACCCTTGTGTATACGACACCAACGGCGTGAGCGGCGTGAGCTGCCCAAATATTGAAATTGTGCCGGATATCGTTGTGGAACGGTTTATCGAAGCCATCAAACAACAACCTTGTGTATACGACACCAACGGCGTGAGCTGCCCAAATATTGAAATTGTGGCGGATATCGTTGTGGAACGGTTTATCGAAGCCATCAAACAACACCCTTGTGTATACGACACCAACGGCGTGAGCGGCGTGAGCTGCCCAAATATTGAAATTGTGCCGGATATCGTTGTGGAACGGTTTATCGAAGCCATCAAACAAAACCCTTGTGTACACGACACCAACGGCGTGAGCGGCGTGAGCTGCCCAAATATTGAAATTGTGCCGGATATCGTTAAGGAATGGTTTATCGAAGCCATCAAACACACACCCTTGTGTATACGACACCAACGGCGTGAGCGGCGTGAGCTGCCCAAATATTGAAATTGTGCCGGATATCGTTGTGGAACGGTTTATCGAAGCCATCAAACAACACCCTTGTGTATACGACACCAACGGCGTGAGCGGCGTGAGCTGCCCAAATATTGAAATTGTGCCGGATTTCGTTGTGGAACGGTTTATCGAAGCCATCAAACACCACCCTTGTGTACACGACACCAACGGCGTGAGCGGCGTGAGCTGCCCAAATATTGAAATTGTGCCGGATATCGTTGTGGAACGGTTTATCGAAGCCATCAAACAACACCCTTGTGTATACGACACCAACGGCGTGAGCGGCGTGAGCTGCCCAAATATTGAAATTGTGCCGGATATCGTTGTGGAACGGTTTATCGAAGCCATCAAACAACACCATTGTGTATACGACACCAACGGCGTGAGCGGCGTGAGCTGCCCAAATATTGAAATTGTGCCGGATATCGTTGTGGAACGGTTTATCGAAGCCATCAAACAACACCATTGTGTATACGACACCAACGGCGTGAGCGGCGTGAGCTGCCCAATATTGAAATTGTGCCGGATATCGTTGTGGAACGGTTTAGCGAAGCCATCAAACAACAACCTTGTGTATACGACACCAACGGCGTGAGCGGCGTAGGCTGCCCAAATATTGAAATTGTACCGGATATCGTTGGGGAACGGTTTATCGAAGCCATCAAACAACACACTTGTGTATACGACACCAACGGCGTGAGCTGCCCAAATATTGAAATTGTGCCGGATATCGTTGTGGAACGGTTTATCGAAGCCATCAAACAAAACCCTTGTGTACACGACACCAATGGCGTGAGCGGCGTGAGCTGCCCAAATATTGAAATTGTGCCGGATATCGTTAAGGAACGGTTTATCGAAGCCATGAAACACACACCCTTGTGTATACGACACCAACGGCGTGAGCGGCCTGAGATGCCCAAATATTGAAATTGTGCCGGATATCGTTGTGGAACGGTTTATCGAAGCCATCAAACAACACCCTTGTGTATACGACACCATCGGCGTGAGCGGCGTGAGCTGCCCAAATATTGAAATTGTGCCGGATATCGTTGTGGAACGGTTTATCGAAGCCATCAAACACCACCCTTGTGTACACGACACCAACGGCGTGAGCGGCGTGAGCTGCCCAAATATTGAAATTGTGCCGGATATCGTTGTGGAACGGTTTATCGAAGCCATCAAACAATACCCTTGTGTATACGACACCAATGGCGTGAGCGGCGTGAGCTGCCCAAATATTGAAATTGTGCCGGATATCGTTGTGTAACGGTTTATCGAAGCCATCAAACAACACCCTTGTGTATACGACACCAACGGCGTGAGCGGCGTGAGCTGCCCAAATATTGAAATTGTGCCGGATATCGTTGTGGAACGGTTTATCGAAGCCATCAAACAACACCATTGTGTATTCGACACCAACGGCGTGAGCGGCGTGAGCTGCCCAAATATTGAAATTGTGCCGGATATCGTTAAGGAACGGTTTATCGAAGCCATCAAACACACACCCTTGTGTATACGACACCAACGGCGTGAGCGGCCTGAGCTGCCCAAATATTGAAATTGTGCCGGATATCGTTGTGGAACGGTTTATCGAAGCCATCAAACAACACCCTTGTGTATACGACACCATCGGCGTGAGCGGCGTGAGCTGCCCAAATATTGAAATTGTGCCGGATATCGTTGTGGAACGGTTTATCGAAGCCATCAAACACCACCCTTGTGTACACGACACCAACGGCGTGAGCGGCGTGAGCTGCCCAAATATTGAAATTGTGCCGGATATCGTTGTGGAACGGTTTATCGAAGCCATCAAACAGTACCCTTGTGTATACGACACCAATGGCGTGAGCGGCGTGAGCTGCCCAAATATTGAAATTGTGCCGGATATCGTTGTGTAACGGTTTATCGAAGCCATCAAACAACACCCTTGTGTATACGACACCAACGGCGTGAGCGGCGTGAGCTGCCCAAATATTGAAATTGTGCCGGATATCGTTGTGGAACGGTTTATCGAAGCCATCAAACAACACCATTGTGTATTCGACACCAACGGCGTGAGCGGCGTGAGCTGCCCAAATATTGAAATTGTGCCGGATATCGTTGTGGAACGGTTTAGCGAAGCCATCAAACAACAACCTTGTGTATACGACACCAACGGCGTGAGCGGCGTGAGCTGCCCAAATATTGAAATTGTGCCGGATATCGTTGTGGAACGGTTTATCGAAGCCATCAAACAACACCCTTGTGTATACGACACCAACGGCGTGAGCGGCGTGAACTGCCCAAATATTGAAATTGTGCCGGATATCGTTGTGGAACGGTTTATCGAAGCCATCAAACAACAACCTTGTGTATACGACACCAACGGCGTGAGCTGCCCAAATATTGAAATTGTGCCGGATATCGTTGTGGAACGGTTTATCGAAGCCATCAAACAACACCCTTGTGTATACGACACCAACGGCGTGAGCGGTGTGAGCTGCCCAAATATTGAAATTGTGCCGGATATCGTTGTGGAACGGTTTATCGAAGCTATCAAACAACACCCTTGTGTATACGACACCGACGGCGTGAGCGGCGTGAGCTGCACAAATATTGAAATTGTGCCGGATATCGTTGTGGAACGGTTTATCGAAGCCATCAAACAACTCCCTTGTGTATACGACACAAACGGCGTGAGCGGCGTGAGCTGCCCAAATATTGAGATTGTGCCGGATATCGTTGTGGAACGGTTTATCGAAGCCATCAAACAACAACCTTGTGTATACGACACCAACGGCGTGAGCTGCCCAAATATTGAAATTGTGGCAGATATCGTTGTGGAACGGTTTATCGAAGCCATCAAACAACACCCTTGTGTATACGACACCAACGGCGTGAGCGGCGTGAGCTGCCCAAATATTGAAATTGTGCCGGATATCGTTGTGGAACGGTTTATCGAAGCCATCAAACAAAACCCTTGTGTACACGACACCAACGGCGTGAGCGGCGTGAGCTGCCCAAATATTGAAATTTTGCCGGATATCGTTAAGGAATGGTTTATCGAAGCCATCAAACACACACCCTTGTGTATACGACACCAACGGCGTGAGCGGCGTGAGCTGCCCAAATATTGAAATTGTGCCGGATTTCGTTGTGGAACGGTTTATCGAAGCCATCAAACAACAACCTTGTGTATACGACACCAACGGCGTGAGCTGACCAAATATTGAAATTGTGGCGGATATCGTTGTGGAACGGTTTATCGAAGCCATCAAACAACACCCTTGTGTATACGACACCAACGGCGTGAGCGGCGTGAGCTGCCCAAATATTGAAATTGTGCCGGATATCGTTGTGGAACGGTTTATCGAAGCCATCAAACAAAACCCTTGTGTACACGACACCAACGGCGTGAGCGGCGTGAGCTGCCCAAATATTGAAATTGTGCCGGATATCGTTGTGGAACGGTTTATCGAAGCCATCAAACAAAACCCTTGTGTACACGACACCAACGGCGTGAGCGGCGTGAGCTGCCCAAATATTGAAATTTTGCCAGATATCGTTGTGGAACGGTTTATCGAAGCCATCAAACACCCTTGTGTATACGACACCAACGGCGTGAGCGGCGTGAGCTGCCCAAATATTGAAACTGTGCCGGATTTCGTTGTGGAACGGTTTATCGAAGCCATCAAACACCACCCTTGTGTACACGACACCAACGGCGTGAGCGGCGTGAGCTGCCCAAATATTGAAATTGTGCCGGATATCGTTGTGGAACGGTTTATCGAAGCCATCAAACAACACCCTTGTGTATACGACACCAACGGCGTGAGCGGCGTGAGCTGCCCAAATATTGAAATTGTGCCGGATATCGTTGTGGAACGGTTTATCGAAGCCATCAAACAAAACCCTTGTGTACACGACACCAACGGCGTGAGCGGCGTGAGCTGCCCAAATATTGAAATTTTGCCGGATATCGTTAAGGAATGGTTTATCGAAGCCATCAAACACACACCCTTGTGTATACGACACCAACGGCGTGAGCGGCGTGAGCTGCCCAAATATTGAAATTGTGCCGGATTTCGTTGTGGAACGGTTTATCGAAGCCATCAAACAACAACCTTGTGTATACGACACCAACGGCGTGAGCTGCCCAAATATTGAAATTGTGGCGGATATCGTTGTGGAACGGTTTATCGAAGCCATCAATCAACACCCTTGTGTATACGACACCAACGGCGTGAGCGGCGTGAGCTGCCCAAATATTGAAATTGTGCCGGATATCGTTGTGGAACGGTTTATCGAAGCCATCAAACAAAACCCTTGTGTACACGACACCAACGGCGTGAGCGGCGTGAGCTGCCCAAATATTGAAATTTTGCCGGATATCGTTGTGGAACGGTTTATCGAAGCCATCAAACAACACCCTTGTGTATACGACACCAACGGCGTGAGCGGCGTGAGCTGCCCAAATATTGAAATTGTGCCGGATTTCGTTGTGGAACGGTTTATCGAAGCCATCAAACACCACCCTTGTGTACACGACACCAACGGCGTGAGCGGCGTGAGCTGCCCAAATATTGAAATTGTGCCGGATATCGTTGTGGAACGGTTTATCGAAGCCATCAAACAACACCCTTGTGTATACGACACCAACGGCGTGAGCGGCGTTAGCTGCCCAAATATTGAAATTGTGCCGGATATCGTTGTGGAACGGTTTATCGAAGCCATCAAACAACACCATTGTGTATACGACACCAACGGCGTGAGCGGCGTGAGCTGCCCAAATATTGAAATTGTGCCGGATATCGTTGTGGAACGGTTTATCGAAGCCATCAAACAACACCATTGTGTATACGACACCAACGGCGTGAGCGGCGTGAGCTGCCCAATATTGAAATTGTGCCGGATATCGTTGTGGAACGGTTTAGCGAAGCCATCAAACAACAACCTTGTGTATACGACACCAACGGCGTGAGCTGCCCAGATATTGAAATTGTGCCGGATATCGTTGGGGAACGGTTTATCGAAGCCATCAAACAACACACTTGTGTATACGACACCAACGGCGTGAGCTGCCCAAATATTGAAATTGTGCCGGATATCGTTGTGGAACGGTTTATCGAAGCCATCAAACAACACCTTTGTGTATACGACACCAACGGCGTGAGCGGCGTGAGCTGCACAAATATTGAAATTCTGCCGGATATCGTTGTGGAACGGTTTATCGAAGCCATCAAACAACACCCTTGTGTATACGACACCAACGGCGTGAGCGGCGTGAGCTGCCCAAATATTGAAATTGTGCCGGATATCGTTGTGGAACGGTTTATCGAAGCCATCAAACAACACCCTTGTGTATACGACACCAGCGACGTGAGCGGCGTGAGCTGCCCAAATATTGAAATTGTGCCGGATATCGTTGCGGAACGGTTTATCGAAGCCATCAAACAACACCCTTGTGTATACGACACCAACGGCGTGAGCGGCGTGAGGTGGCCAAATATTGAAATTGTGCCGGATATCGTTGTGGAACGGTTTATGGAAGCCATCAAACAACACCCTTGTGTATACGACACACACGGCGTGAGCGGCGTGAGCTGCACAAATATTGAAATTGTGCCGGATATCGTTGTGGAACGGTTTATCGAAGCCATCAAACAACACCCTTGTGTATACGACACCAACGGCGTGAGCGGCGTGTGCTGCACAAATATTGAAATTGTGCCGGATATAGTTGTGGAACGGTTTATCGAAGCCATGAAACAACACCCTTGTGTATACGAAACCAACGGCGTGAGCGGCGTGAGCTGCCCAAATATTGAAATTGTGCCGGATATCGTTGTGGAACGGTTTATCGAAGCCATCAAACAACACCCTTGTGTATACGACACCAACGGCGTGAGCGGCGTGAGGTGGCCAAATATTGAAATTGTGCCGGATATCGTTGTGGAACGGTTTATGGAAGCCATCAAACAACACCCTTGTGTATACGACACACACGGCGTGAGCGGCGTGAGCTGCACAAATATTGAAATTGTGCCGGATATCGTTGCGGAACGGTTTATCGAAGCCATGAAACAACACCCTTGTGTATACGAAACCAACGGCGTGAGCGGCGTGAGCTGCCCAAATATTGAAATTGTGCCGGATATCGTTGTGGAACGGTTTATCGAAGCCATCAAACAACACCCTTGTGTATACGACACCAACGGCGTGAGCGGCGTGAGGTGGCCAAATATTGAAATTGTGCCGGATATCGTTGTGGAACGGTTTATGGAAGCCATCAAACAACACCCTTGTGTATACGACACACACGGCGTGAGCGGCGTGAGCTGCACAAATATTGAAATTGTGCCGGATATCGTTGCGGAACGGTTTATCGAAGCCATCAAACGACACCCTTGTGTATACGACACCAACGGCGTGAGCGGCGTGAGGTGGCCAAATATTGAAATTGTGCCGGATATCGTTGTGGAACGGTTTATCGAAGCCATCAAACAACACCCTTGTGTATACGACACCAACGGCGTGAGCGGCGTGAGGTGGCCAAATATTGAAATTGTGCCGGATATCGTTGTGGAACGGTTTATGGAAGCCATCAAACAACACCCTTGTGTATACGACACACACGGCGTGAGCGGCGTGAGCTGCACAAATATTGAAATTGTGCCGGATATCGTTGCGGAACGGTTTATCGAAGCCATGAAACAACACCCTTGTGTATACGACACCAACGGCGTGAGCGGCGTGAGCTGCCCAAATATTGAAATTGTGCCGGATATCGTTGTGGAACGGTTTATCGAAGCCATCAAACAACACCCTTGTGTATACGACACCAACGGCGTGAGCGGCGTGAGGTGGCCAGATATTGAAATTGTGCCGGATATCGTTGTGGAACGGTTTATGGAAGCCATCAAACAACACCCTTGTGTATACGACACACACGGCGTGAGCGGCGTGAGCTGCACAAATATTGAAATTGTGCCGGATATCGTTGCGGACCGGTTTATCGAAGCCATGAAACAACACCCTTGTGTATACGACACCAACGGCGTGAGCGGCGTGAGCTGCCCAAATATTGAAATTGTGCCGGATATCGTTGTGGAACGGTTTATCGAAGCCATCAAACAACACCCTTGTGTATACGACACCAACGGCGTGAGCGGCGTGAGGTGGCCAAATATTGAAATTGTGCCGGATATCGTTGTGGAACGGTTTATGGAAGCCATCAAACAACACCCTTGTGTATACGACACACACGGCGTGAGCGGCGTGAGCTGCACAAATATTGAAATTGTGCCGGATATCGTTGCGGAACGGTTTATCGAAGCCATCAAACGACACCCTTGTGTATACGACACCAACGGCGTGAGCGGCGTGAGGTGGCCAAATATTGAAATTGTGCCGGATATCGTTGTGGAACGGTTTATCGAAGCCATCAAACAACACCCTTGTGTATACGACACCAACGGCGTGAGCGGCGTGAGGTGGCCAAATATTGAAATTGTGCCGGATATCGTTGTGGAACGGTTTATGGAAGCCATCAAACAACACCCTTGTGTATACGACACACACGGCGTGAGCGGCGTGAGCTGCACAAATATTGAAATTGTGCCGGATATCGTTGCGGAACGGTTTATCGAAGCCATGAAACAACACCCTTGTGTATACGAAACCAACGGCGTGAGCGGCGTGAGCTGCCCAAATATTGAAATTGTGCCGGATATCGTTGTGGAACGGTTTATCGAAGCCATCAAACAACACCCTTGTGTATACGACACCAACGGCGTGAGCGGCGTGAGGTGGCCAAATATTGAAATTGTGCCGGATATCGTTGTGGAACGGTTTATGGAAGCCATCAAACAACACCCTTGTGTATACGACACACACGGCGTGAGCGGCGTGAGCTGCACAAATATTGAAATTGTGCCGGATATCGTTGCGGAACGGTTTATCGAAGCCATGAAACAACACCCTTGTGTATACGAAACCAACGGCGTGAGCGGCGTGAGCTGCCCAAATATTGAAATTGTGCCGGATATCGTTGTGGAACGGTTTATCGAAGCCATCAAACAACACCCTTGTGTATACGACACCAACGGCGTGAGCGGCGTGAGGTGGCCAAATATTGAAATTGTGCCGGATATCGTTGTGGAACGGTTTATGGAAGCCATCAAACAACACCCTTGTGTATACGACACACACGGCGTGAGCGGCGTGAGCTGCACAAATATTGAAATTGTGCCGGATATCGTTGCGGAACGGTTTATCGAAGCCATCAAACGACACCCTTGTGTATACGACACCAACGGCGTGAGCGGCGTGAGCTGTCCAAATATTGAAATTGTGCCTGATATCGTTGTGGAACGGTTTATCGAAGCCATCAAACAACACCCTTGTGTATACGACACCAACGGCGTGAGCTGCCCAAATATTGAAATTGTGGCGGATATCGTTGTGGAACGGTTTATCGAAGCCATCAATCAACACCCTTGTGTATACGACACCAACGGCGTGAGCGGCGTGAGCTGCCCAAATATTGAAATTGTGCCGGATATCGTTGTGGAACGGTTTATCGAAGCCATCAAACAAAACCCTTGTGTACACGACACCAACGGCGTGAGCGGCGTGAGCTGCCCAAATATTGAAATTTTGCCGGATATCGTTGTGGAACGGTTTATCGAAGCCATCAAACAACACCCTTGTGTATACGACACCAACGGCGTGAGCGGCGTGAGCTGCCCAAATATTGAAATTGTGCCGGATTTCGTTGTGGAACGGTTTATCGAAGCCATCAAACACCACCCTTGTGTACACGACACCAACGGCGTGAGCGGCGTGAGCTGCCCAAATATTGAAATTGTGCCGGATATCGTTGTGGAACGGTTTATCGAAGCCATCAAACAACACCCTTGTGTATACGACACCAACGGCGTGAGCGGCGTTAGCTGCCCAAATATTGAAATTGTGCCGGATATCGTTGTGGAACGGTTTATCGAAGCCATCAAACAACACCATTGTGTATACGACACCAACGGCGTGAGCGGCGTGAGCTGCCCAAATATTGAAATTGTGCCGGATATCGTTGTGGAACGGTTTATCGAAGCCATCAAACAACACCATTGTGTATACGACACCAACGGCGTGAGCGGCGTGAGCTGCCCAATATTGAAATTGTGCCGGATATCGTTGTGGAACGGTTTAGCGAAGCCATCAAACAACAACCTTGTGTATACGACACCAACGGCGTGAGCTGCCCAGATATTGAAATTGTGCCGGATATCGTTGGGGAACGGTTTATCGAAGCCATCAAACAACACACTTGTGTATACGACACCAACGGCGTGAGCTGCCCAAATATTGAAATTGTGCCGGATATCGTTGTGGAACGGTTTATCGAAGCCATCAAACAACACCTTTGTGTATACGACACCAACGGCGTGAGCGGCGTGAGCTGCACAAATATTGAAATTCTGCCGGATATCGTTGTGGAACGGTTTATCGAAGCCATCAAACAACACCCTTGTGTATACGACACCAACGGCGTGAGCGGCGTGAGCTGCCCAAATATTGAAATTGTGCCGGATATCGTTGTGGAACGGTTTATCGAAGCCATCAAACAACACCCTTGTGTATACGACACCAGCGACGTGAGCGGCGTGAGCTGCCCAAATATTGAAATTGTGCCGGATATCGTTGCGGAACGGTTTATCGAAGCCATCAAACAACACCCTTGTGTATACGACACCAACGGCGTGAGCGGCGTGAGGTGGCCAAATATTGAAATTGTGCCGGATATCGTTGTGGAACGGTTTATGGAAGCCATCAAACAACACCCTTGTGTATACGACACACACGGCGTGAGCGGCGTGAGCTGCACAAATATTGAAATTGTGCCGGATATCGTTGTGGAACGGTTTATCGAAGCCATCAAACAACACCCTTGTGTATACGACACCAACGGCGTGAGCGGCGTGTGCTGCACAAATATTGAAATTGTGCCGGATATAGTTGTGGAACGGTTTATCGAAGCCATGAAACAACACCCTTGTGTATACGAAACCAACGGCGTGAGCGGCGTGAGCTGCCCAAATATTGAAATTGTGCCGGATATCGTTGTGGAACGGTTTATCGAAGCCATCAAACAACACCCTTGTGTATACGACACCAACGGCGTGAGCGGCGTGAGGTGGCCAAATATTGAAATTGTGCCGGATATCGTTGTGGAACGGTTTATGGAAGCCATCAAACAACACCCTTGTGTATACGACACACACGGCGTGAGCGGCGTGAGCTGCACAAATATTGAAGTTGTGCCGGATATCGTTGCGGAACGGTTTATCGAAGCCATGAAACAACACCCTTGTGTATACGAAACCAACGGCGTGAGCGGCGTGAGCTGCCCAAATATTGAAATTGTGCCGGATATCGTTGTGGAACGGTTTATCGAAGCCATCAAACAACACCCTTGTGTATACGACACCAACGGCGTGAGCGGCGTGAGGTGGCCAAATATTGAAATTGTGCCGGATATCGTTGTGGAACGGTTTATGGAAGCCATCAAACAACACCCTTGTGTATACGACACACACGGCGTGAGCGGCGTGAGCTGCACAAATATTGAAATTGTGCCGGATATCGTTGCGGAACGGTTTATCGAAGCCATCAAACGACACCCTTGTGTATACGACACCAACGGCGTGAGCGGCGTGAGGTGGCCAAATATTGAAATTGTGCCGGATATCGTTGTGGAACGGTTTATCGAAGCCATCAAACAACACCCTTGTGTATACGACACCAACGGCGTGAGCGGCGTGAGGTGGCCAAATATTGAAATTGTGCCGGATATCGTTGTGGAACGGTTTATGGAAGCCATCAAACAACACCCTTGTGTATACGACACACACGGCGTGAGCGGCGTGAGCTGCACAAATATTGAAATTGTGCCGGATATCGTTGCGGAACGGTTTATCGAAGCCATGAAACAACACCCTTGTGTATACGACACCAACGGCGTGAGCGGCGTGAGCTGCCCAAATATTGAAATTGTGCCGGATATCGTTGTGGAACGGTTTATCGAAGCCATCAAACAACACCCTTGTGTATACGACACCAACGGCGTGAGCGGCGTGAGGTGGCCAGATATTGAAATTGTGCCGGATATCGTTGTGGAACGGTTTATGGAAGCCATCAAACAACACCCTTGTGTATACGACACACACGGCGTGAGCGGCGTGAGCTGCACAAATATTGAAATTGTGCCGGATATCGTTGCGGACCGGTTTATCGAAGCCATGAAACAACACCCTTGTGTATACGACACCAACGGCGTGAGCGGCGTGAGCTGCCCAAATATTGAAATTGTGCCGGATATCGTTGTGGAACGGTTTATCGAAGCCATCAAACAACACCCTTGTGTATACGACACCAACGGCGTGAGCGGCGTGAGGTGGCCAAATATTGAAATTGTGCCGGATATCGTTGTGGAACGGTTTATGGAAGCCATCAAACAACACCCTTGTGTATACGACACACACGGCGTGAGCGGCGTGAGCTGCACAAATATTGAAATTGTGCCGGATATCGTTGCGGAACGGTTTATCGAAGCCATCAAACGACACCCTTGTGTATACGACACCAACGGCGTGAGCGGCGTGAGGTGGCCAAATATTGAAATTGTGCCGGATATCGTTGTGGAACGGTTTATCGAAGCCATCAAACAACACCCTTGTGTATACGACACCAACGGCGTGAGCGGCGTGAGGTGGCCAAATATTGAAATTGTGCCGGATATCGTTGTGGAACGGTTTATGGAAGCCATCAAACAACACCCTTGTGTATACGACACACACGGCGTGAGCGGCGTGAGCTGCACAAATATTGAAATTGTGCCGGATATCGTTGCGGAACGGTTTATCGAAGCCATGAAACAACACCCTTGTGTATACGAAACCAACGGCGTGAGCGGCGTGAGCTGCCCAAATATTGAAATTGTGCCGGATATCGTTGTGGAACGGTTTATCGAAGCCATCAAACAACACCCTTGTGTATACGACACCAACGGCGTGAGCGGCGTGAGGTGGCCAAATATTGAAATTGTGCCGGATATCGTTGTGGAACGGTTTATGGAAGCCATCAAACAACACCCTTGTGTATACGACACACACGGCGTGAGCGGCGTGAGCTGCACAAATATTGAAATTGTGCCGGATATCGTTGCGGAACGGTTTATCGAAGCCATGAAACAACACCCTTGTGTATACGAAACCAACGGCGTGAGCGGCGTGAGCTGCCCAAATATTGAAATTGTGCCGGATATCGTTGTGGAACGGTTTATCGAAGCCATCAAACAACACCCTTGTGTATACGACACCAACGGCGTGAGCGGCGTGAGGTGGCCAAATATTGAAATTGTGCCGGATATCGTTGTGGAACGGTTTATGGAAGCCATCAAACAACACCCTTGTGTATACGACACACACGGCGTGAGCGGCGTGAGCTGCACAAATATTGAAATTGTGCCGGATATCGTTGCGGAACGGTTTATCGAAGCCATCAAACGACACCCTTGTGTATACGACACCAACGGCGTGAGCGGCGTGAGCTGTCCAAATATTGAAATTGTGCCTGATATCGTTGTGGAACGGTTTATCGAAGCCATCAAACAACACCCTTGTGTATACGACACCGACGGCGTGAGCGGCGTGAGCTGCACAAATATTGAAATTGTGCCGGATATCGTTGTGGAACGGTTTATCGAAGCCATCAAACAACTCCCTTGTGTATACGACACAAACGGCGTGAGCGGCGTGAGCTGCCCAAATATTGAAATTGTGCCGGATATCGTTGTGGAACGGTTTATCGAAGCCATCAAACAACACCCTTGTGTATACGACACCAACGGCGTGAGCGGCGTGAGCTGCCCAAATATTGAAATTGTGCCGGATATCGTTGTGGAACGGTTTATCGAAACCATCAAACAACAACCTTGTGTATACGACACCAACGGCGTGAGCTGCCCGAATATTGAAATTGTGGCGGATATCGTTGTGGAACGGTTTATCGAAGCCATCAAACAACACCCTTGTGTATACGACACCAACGGCGTGAGCGGCGTGAGCTGCCCAAATATTGAAATTGTGCCGGATATCGTTGTGGAACGGTTTATCGAAGCCATCAAACAAAACCCTTGTGTACACGACACCAACGGCGTGAGCGGCGTGAGCTGCCCAAATATTGAAATTGTGCCGGATATCGTTAAGGAATGGTTTATCGAAGCCATCAAACACACACCCTTGTGTATACGACACCAACGGCGTGAGCGGCGTGAGATGCCCAAATATTGGAATTGTGCCGGATATCGTTGTGGAACGGTTTATCGAAGCCATCAAACAACACCCTTGTGTATACGACACCAACGGCGTGAGCGGCGTGAGCTGCCCAAATATTGAAATTGTGCCGGATTTCGTTGTGGAACGGTTTATCGAAGCCATCAAACACCACCCTTGTGTACACGACACCAACGGCGTGAGCGGCGTGAGCTGCAAAAATATTGAAATTGTGCCGGATATCGTTGTGGAACGGTTTATCGAAGCCATCAAACAACACCCTTTTTTTACGACACCAACGGCGTGAGCGGCGTGAGCTGCCCAAATATTGAAATTGTGCCGGATATCGTTGTGGAACGGTTTATCGAAGCCATCAAACAACACCATTGTGTATACGACACCAACGGCGTGAGCGGCGTGAGCTGCCCAAATATTGAAATTGTGCCGGATATCGTTGTGGAACGGTTTATCGAAGCCATCAAACAACACCATTGTGTATACGACACCAACGGCGTGAGCGGCGTGAGCTGCCCAAATATTGAAATTGTGCCGGATATCGTTGTGGAACGGTTTAGCGAAGCCATCAAACAACAACCTTGTGTATACGACACCAACGGCGCGAGCGGCGTGAGCTGCCCAAATATTGAAATTGTGCCGGATATCGTTGGGGAACGGTTTATCGAAGCCATCAAACAACACACTTGTGTATACGACAGCAACGGCGTGAGCTGCCCAAATATTGAAATTGTGCCGGATATCGTTGTGGAACGGTTTATCGAAGCCATCAGACAACACCCTTGTGTATACGACACCAACGGCGTGAGCGGCGTGAGCTGCACAAATATTGAAATTCTGCCGGATATCGTTGTGGAACGGTTTATCGAAGCCATCAAACAACACCCTTGTGTATACGACACCAACGGCGTGAGCGGCGTGAGCTGCACAAATATTGAAATTCTGCCGGATATCGTTGTGGAACGGTTTATCGAAGCCATCAAACAACACCCTTGTGTATACGACACCAACGGCGTGAGCGGCGTGAGCTGCCCAAATATTGAAATTGTGCCGGATATTGTTGTGGAACGGTTTATCGAAGCCATCAAACAACACCCTTGTGTATACGACACCAGCGACGTGAGCGGCGTGAGCTGCCCAAATATTGAAATTGTGCCGGATATCGTTGCGGAGCGGTTTATCGAAGCCATCAAACAACACCCTTGTGTATACGACACCAACGGCGTGAGCGGCGTGAGCTGCCCAAATATTAAAATTGTGCCGGATATCGTTGTGGAACGGTTTATCGAAGCCATCAAACAACAACCTTGTGTACACGACACCAACGGCGTGAGCGGCGTGAGCTGCCCAAATATTGAAATTGTGCCGGATATCGTTGTGGAACGGTTTATCGAAGCCATCAAACAACACCCTTGTGTATACGACACCAACGGCGTGAGCGGCGTGTGCTGCACAAATATTGAAATTGTGCCGGATATAGTTGTGGAACGGTTTATCGAAGCCATGAAACAACATCCTTGTGTATACGACACCAACGGCGTGAGCGGCGTGAGCTGCCCAAATATTGAAATTGTGCCGGATATCGTTGTGGAACGGTTTATCGAAGCCATCAAACAACACCCTTGTGTATACGACACCAACGGCGTGAGCGGCGTGAGGTGCCCAAATATTGAAATTGTGCCGGATATCGTTGTGGAACGGTTTATGGAAGCCATCAAACAACACCCTTGTGTATACGACACCAACGGCGTGAGCGGCGTGAGCTGCCCAAATATTGGAATTGTGCCGGATATCGTTGTAGAACGCTTTATCGAAGCCATCAAACAACACCCTTGTGTATACGACACTAACGACGTGAGCGGCGTGAGCTGCCCAAATATTGAAATTGTGCCGGATATCGTTGCGGAACGGTTTATCGAAGCCATCAAACAACACCCTTGTGTATACGACACCAACGGCGTGAGCGGCGTGAGCTGCCCAAATATTGAAATTGTGCCGGATATCGTTGTGGAACGGTTTATCGAAGCCATCAAACAACACCCTTGTGTATACGACACCAACGGCGTGAGCGGCGTGAGCTGCCCAAATATTGAAATTTTGCCGGATATCGTTGTGGAACGGTTTATCGAAGCCATCAAACAACACCCTTGTGTATACACCAACGGCGTGAGCGGCGTGAGCTGCCCAAATATTGAAATTGTGCCGGATATCGTTGTGAAACGGTTTATCGAAGCCATCAAAAAACACCCTTGTGTATACGACACCAACGGCGTGAGCGGCGTGAGCTGCACAAATATTGAAATTGTGCCGGATATCGTTGTGGAACGGTTTATCGAAGCCATCAAACAACACCCTTGTGTATACGACACCGACGGCGCGAGCAGCGTGAGCTGCACAACTATTGAAATTGTGCCGGATATCGTTGTGGAACGGTTTATCGAAGCCATCAAACAACACCCTTGTGTATACGACACCAACGGCGTGAGCGGCGTGAGCTGCCCAAATATTGAAATTGTGCCGGATATCGTTGTGGAACGGTTTATCGAAGCCATCCAACAACAACCTTGTGTATACGACACCAACGGCGTGAGCTACCCAGATATTGAAATTGTGGCGGATATCGTTGTGGAACGGTTTATCGAAGCCATCAAACAACACCCTTGTGTATACGACACCAACGGCGTGAGCGGCGTGAGCTGCCCAAATATTGAAATTGTGCCGGATATCGTTGTGGAACGGTTTATCGAAGCTATCAAACAACACCCTTGTGTATACGACACCGACGGCGTGAGCGGCGTGAGCTGCACAAATATTGAAATTGTGCCGGATATCGTTGTGGAACGGTTTATCGAAGCCATCAAACAACTCCCTTGTGTATACGACACCAACGGCGTGAGCGGCGTGAGCTGCCCAAATATTGAAATTGTGCCGGATATCGTTGTGGAACGGTTTATCGAAGCCATCAAACAACACCCTTGTGTATACGACACCAACGGCGTGAGCGGCGTGAGCTGCCCAAATATTGAAATTGTGCCGGATATTGTTGTGGAACGGTTTATCGAAGCCATCAAACAACGCCCTTGTGTATACGACTCGAACGGCGTGAGCGGCGTGAGCTGCCCAAATATTGAAATTGTGCCGGATATCGTTGTGGAACGGTTTATCGAAGCCATCAAACAACACCCTTGTGTATACGACACCAACGGCGTGAGCGGCGTGAGCTGCCCAAATATTGAAATTGTGCCGGATATCGTTGTGGAACGGTTTATCGAAGCCATCAAAAAACACCCTTGTGTATACGACACCAACGGCGTGAGCGGCGTGAGCTGCACAAATATTGAAATTGTGCCGGATATCGTTGTGGAACGGTTTATCGAAGCCATCAAACAACACCCTTGTGTATACGACACCGACGGCGCGAGCAGCGTGAGCTGCACAACTATTGAAATTGTGCCGGATATCGTTGTGGAACGGTTTATCGAAGCCATCAAACAACACCCTTGTGTATACGACACCAACGGCATGAGCGGCGTGAGCTGCCCAAATATTGAAATTGTGCCGGATATCGTTGTGGAACGGTTTATCGAAGCCATCCAACAACAGCCTTGTGTATACGACACCAACGGCGTGAGCTGCCCAGATATTGAAATTGTGGCGGATATCGTTGTGGAACGGTTTATCGAAGCCATCAAACAACACCCTTGTGTATACGACACCAACGGCGTGAGCGGCGTGAGCTGCCCAAATATTGAAATTGTGCCGGATATCGTTGTGGAACGGTTTATCGAAGCTATCAAACAACACCCTTGTGTATACGACACCGACGGCGTGAGCGGCGTGAGCTGCACAAATATTGAAATTGTGCCGGATATCGTTGTGGAACGGTTTATCGAAGCCATCAAACAACTCACTTGTGTATACGACACCAACGGCGTGAGCGGCGTGAGCTGCCCAAATATTGAAATTGTGCCGGATATCGTTGTGGAACGGTTTATCGAAGCCATCAAACAACACCCTTGTGTATACGACACCAACGGCGTGAGCGGCGTGAGCTGCCCAAATATTGAAATTGTGCCGGATATTGTTGTGGAACGGTTTATCGAAGCCATCAAACAACGCCCTTGTGTATACGACACCAACGGCGTGAGCGGCGTGAGCTGCCCAAATATTGAAATTGTGCCGGATATCGTTGTGGAACGGTTTATCGAAGCCATCAAACAACACCCTTGTGTATACGACACCAACGGCGTGAGCGGCGTGAGCTGCCCAAATATTGAAATTGTGCCGGATATCGTTGTGGAACGGTTTATCGAAGCCATCAAACAACACCTTTGTGTACACGACACCAACGGCGTGAGCTGCCCAAATATTGAAATTGTGCCGGATATCGTTGTGGAACGGTTTATCGAAGCCATCAAACAACACCCTTGTGTATACGACACCAACGGCGTGAGCGGCGTCAGCTGCCCAAATATTGAAATTGTTCCGGATATCGTTGTGGAACGGTTTATCGAAGCCATCAAACAACACCCTTGTGTATACGACACCAACGGCGTGAGCGGCGTGAGCTGCCCAAATATTGAAATTGTGCCGGATATCGTTGTGGAACGGTTTATCGAAGCCATCAAACAACACCCTTGTGTATACGACACCAACGGCGTGAGCGGCGTGAGGTGCCCAAATATTGAAATTGTGCCGGATATCGTTGTGGAACGGTTTATGGAAGCCATCAAACAACACCCTTGTGTATACGACACCAACGGCGTGAGCGGCGTGAGCTGCCCAAATATTGGAATTGTGCCGGATATCGTTGTAGAACGGTTTATCGAAGCCATCAAACAACACCCTTGTGTATACGACACTAACGACGTGAGCGGCGTGAGCTGCCCAAATATTGAAATTGTGCCGGATATCGTTGCGGAACGGTTTATCGAAGCCATCAAACAACACCCTTGTGTATACGACACCAACGGCGTGAGCGGCGTGAGCTGCCCAAATATTGAAATTGTGCCGGATATCGTTGTGGAACGGTTTATCGAAGCCATCAAACAACACCCTTGTGTATACGACACCAACGGCGTGAGCGGCGTGAGCTGCCCAAATATTGAAATTTTGCCGGATATCGTTGTGGAACGGTTTATCGAAGCCATCAAACAACACCCTTGTGTATACACCAACGGCGTGAGCGGCGTGAGCTGCCCAAATATTGAAATTGTGCCGGATATCGTTGTGAAACGGTTTATCGAAGCCATCAAAAAACACCCTTGTGTATACGACACCAACGGCGTGAGCGGCGTGAGCTGCACAAATATTGAAATTGTGCCGGATATCGTTGTGGAACGGTTTATCGAAGCCATCAAACAACACCCTTGTGTATACGACACCGACGGCGCGAGCAGCGTGAGCTGCACAACTATTGAAATTGTGCCGGATATCGTTGTGGAACGGTTTATCGAAGCCATCAAACAACACCCTTGTGTATACGACACCAACGGCGTGAGCGGCGTGAGCTGCCCAAATATTGAAATTGTGCCGGATATCGTTGTGGAACGGTTTATCGAAGCCATCCAACAACAACCTTGTGTATACGACACCAACGGCGTGAGCTACCCAGATATTGAAATTGTGGCGGATATCGTTGTGGAACGGTTTATCGAAGCCATCAAACAACACCCTTGTGTATACGACACCAACGGCGTGAGCGGCGTGAGCTGCCCAAATATTGAAATTGTGCCGGATATCGTTGTGGAACGGTTTATCGAAGCTATCAAACAACACCCTTGTGTATACGACACCGACGGCGTGAGCGGCGTGAGCTGCACAAATATTGAAATTGTGCCGGATATCGTTGTGGAACGGTTTATCGAAGCCATCAAACAACTCCCTTGTGTATACGACACCAACGGCGTGAGCGGCGTGAGCTGCCCAAATATTGAAATTGTGCCGGATATCGTTGTGGAACGGTTTATCGAAGCCATCAAACAACACCCTTGTGTATACGACACCAACGGCGTGAGCGGCGTGAGCTGCCCAAATATTGAAATTGTGCCGGATATTGTTGTGGAACGGTTTATCGAAGCCATCAAACAACGCCCTTGTGTATACGACTCGAACGGCGTGAGCGGCGTGAGCTGCCCAAATATTGAAATTGTGCCGGATATCGTTGTGGAACGGTTTATCGAAGCCATCAAACAACACCCTTGTGTATACGACACCAACGGCGTGAGCGGCGTGAGCTGCCCAAATATTGAAATTGTGCCGGATATCGTTGTGGAACGGTTTATCGAAGCCATCAAAAAACACCCTTGTGTATACGACACCAACGGCGTGAGCGGCGTGAGCTGCACAAATATTGAAATTGTGCCGGATATCGTTGTGGAACGGTTTATCGAAGCCATCAAACAACACCCTTGTGTATACGACACCGACGGCGCGAGCAGCGTGAGCTGCACAACTATTGAAATTGTGCCGGATATCGTTGTGGAACGGTTTATCGAAGCCATCAAACAACACCCTTGTGTATACGACACCAACGGCATGAGCGGCGTGAGCTGCCCAAATATTGAAATTGTGCCGGATATCGTTGTGGAACGGTTTATCGAAGCCATCCAACAACAGCCTTGTGTATACGACACCAACGGCGTGAGCTGCCCAGATATTGAAATTGTGGCGGATATCGTTGTGGAACGGTTTATCGAAGCCATCAAACAACACCCTTGTGTATACGACACCAACGGCGTGAGCGGCGTGAGCTGCCCAAATATTGAAATTGTGCCGGATATCGTTGTGGAACGGTTTATCGAAGCTATCAAACAACACCCTTGTGTATACGACACCGACGGCGTGAGCGGCGTGAGCTGCACAAATATTGAAATTGTGCCGGATATCGTTGTGGAACGGTTTATCGAAGCCATCAAACAACTCCCTTGTGTATACGACACCAACGGCGTGAGCGGCGTGAGCTGCCCAAATATTGAAATTGTGCCGGATATCGTTGTGGAACGGTTTATCGAAGCCATCAAACAACACCCTTGTGTATACGACACCAACGGCGTGAGCGGCGTGAGCTGCCCAAATATTGAAATTGTGCCGGATATTGTTGTGGAACGGTTTATCGAAGCCATCAAACAACGCCCTTGTGTATACGACACCAACGGCGTGAGCGGCGTGAGCTGCCCAAATATTGAAATTGTGCCGGATATCGTTGTGGAACGGTTTATCGAAGCCATCAAACAACACCCTTGTGTATACGACACCAACGGCGTGAGCGGCGTGAGCTGCCCAAATATTGAAATTGTGCCGGATATCGTTGTGGAACGGTTTATCGAAGCCATCAAACAACACCTTTGTGTACACGACACCAACGGCGTGAGCTGCCCAAATATTGAAATTGTGCCGGATATCGTTGTGGAACGGTTTATCGAAGCCATCAAACAACACCCTTGTGTATACGACACCAACGGCGTGAGCGGCGTCAGCTGCCCAAATATTGAAATTGTTCCGGATATCGTTGTGGAACGGTTTATCGAAGCCATCAAACAACACCCTTGTGTATACGACACCAACGGCGTGAGCGGCGTGAGCTGCCCAAATATTGAAATTGCGCCGGATATCGTTGTGGAACGGTTTATCGAAGCCATCAAACAACACCATTGTGTATACGACACCAACGGCGTGAGCGGCGTGAGCTGCCCAAATATTGAAATTGTGCCGGACATCGTTGTGGAGCGGTTTAGCGAAGCCATCAAACAACAACCTTGTGTATACGACACCAACGGCGTGAGCGGCGTGAGCTGCCCAAATATTGAAATTGTGCCGGATATCGTTGTGGAACGGTTTATCGAAGCCATCAAACAACACCCTTGTGTATACGACACCAACGGCGTGAGCGGCGTGAGCTGCCCAAATATTGAAATTGTGCCGGATATCGTTGTGGAACGGTTTATCGAAGCCATCAAACAACAACCTTGTGTATACGACACCAACGGCGTGAGCTGCACAAATATTGAAATTGTGCCGGATATCGTTGTGGAACGGTTTATCGAAGCCATCAAACAACACCCTTGTGTATACGACACCAACGGCGTGAGCGGCGTGAGCTGCCCAAATATTGAAATTGTGCCGGATATCGTTGTGGAACGGTTTATCGAAGCTATCAAACAACACTCTTGTGTATACGACACCGACGGCGTGAGCGGCGTGAGCTGCACAAATATTGAAATTGTGCCGGATATCGTTGTGGAACGGTTTATCGAAGCCATCAAACAACTCCCTTGTGTATACGACACCAACGGCGTGAGCGGCGTGAGCTGCCCAAATATTGAAATTGTGCCGGATATCGTTGTGGAACGGTTTATCGAAGCCATCAAAGAACACCCGTGTGTATACGACACCAACGGCGTGAGCGGCGTGAGCTGCCCAAATATTGAAATTGTGCCGGATATCGTTGTGGAACGGTTTATCGAAGCCATCAAACAACGCCCTTGTGTATACGACACTAACGGCGTGAGCGGCGTGAGCTGCCCAAATATTGAAATTGTGCCGGATATCGTTGTGGAACGGTTTATCGAAGCCATCAAACAACACCCTTGTGTATACGACACCAACGGCGTGAGCGGCGTGAGCTGCCCAAATATTGAAATTGTGCCGGATATCGTTGTGGAACGGTTTATCGAAGCCATCAAACAACACCCTTGTGTACACGACACCAACGGCGTGAGCGGCGTGAGCTGCCCAAATATTGAAATTGTGCCGGATATCGTTGTGGAACGGTTTATCGAAGCCATCAAACAACACCCTTGTGTATACGACACCAACGGCGTGAGCGGCGTGAGCTGCCCAAATATTCAAATTGTGCCGGATATCGTTGTGGAACGGTTTATCGAAGCCATCAAACAACACCCTTGTGTATACGACACCAACGGCGTGAGCGGCGTGAGCTGCCCAAATATTGAAATTGTGCCGGATATCGTTGTGGAACGGTTTATCGAAGCCATCAAACAACACCATTGTGTATACGACACCAACGGCGTGAGCGACGTGAGCTGCCCAAATATTGAAATTGTGCCGGATATCGTTGTGGAACGGTTTAGCGAAGCCATCAAACAACAACCTTGTGTATACGACACCAACGGCGTGAGCGGCGTGAGCTGCCCAAATATTGAAATTGTGCCGGATATCGTTGGGGAACGGTTTATCGAAGCCTTCAAACAACACACTTGTGTATACGACACCAACGGCGTGAGCGGCGTGAGCTGCCCAAATATTGAAATTGTGCCGGATATCGTTGTGGAACGGTTTATCGAAGCCATCAAACAACACCCTTGTGTATACGACAACAGCGGCGTGAGCGGCGTGAGCTGCACAAATATTGAAATTCTGCCGGATATCGTTGTGGAACGGTTTATCGAAGCCATCAGACAACACCCTTGTGTATACGACACCAACGGCGTGAGCGGCGTGAGCTGCACAAATATTGAAATTGTGCCTGATATAGTTGTGGAACGGTTTATCGAAGCCATCAAACAAAACCCTTGTGTATACGACACCAACGGCGTGAGCGGCGTGAGCTGCCCAAATATTGAAATTGTGCCGGATATCGTTGTGGAACGGTTTATCGAAGCCATCAAACAACACCCTTGTGTATACGACACCAACGGCGTGAGCGGCGTGAGCTGCCCAAATATTGAAATTGTGCCGGATATCGTTGTGGAACGGTTTATCGAAGCCATCAAACAACACCCTTGTGTATACGACACCACGGCGTGAGTGGCGTGAGCTGCACAAATATTGAAATTGTGCCGGATATCGTTGCGCAACGGTTTATCGAAGCCATCAAGCAACACCCTTGTGTATACGACACCAACGTCGTGAGCGGCGTGAGCTGCCCAAATATTGAAATTGTGCCGGATATCGTTGTGGAACGGTTTATCGAAGCCATAAAACAACACCCTTGTGTATACGACACCAACGGCGTGAGCGGCGTGAGCTGCCCAAATATTGAAATTGTGCCGGATATCGTTGTGGAACGGTTTATCGAAGCCATCAAACAACATCCTTGTGTATACGACACCAACGGCGTGAGCGGCGTGAGCTGCCCAAATATTGAAATTGTGCCGGATATCGTTGTGGAACGGTTTATCGAAGACATCAAACAACACCCTTGTGTATACGACACCAACAGCGTGAGCGGCGTGAACTGCCCAAATATTGAAATTGTGCCGGATATCGTTGTGGAACGGTTTATCCAAGCCATCAAACAACACCCTTGTGTATACGACACCAATGGCGTGAGCGGCGTGAGCTGCCCAAATATTGAAATTGTGCCGGATATCGTTGTGGAACGGTTTATCGAAGCTATCAAACAACACCCTTGTGTATACGACACCGACGGCGTGAGCGGCGTGAGCTGCCCAAATATTGAAATTGTGCCGGATATCGTTGTGGAACGGTTTATCGAAGCTATCAAACAACACCCTTGTGTATACGACACCGACGGCGTGAGCGGCGTGAGCTGCCCAAATATTGAAATTGTGCCGGATATCGTTGTGGAACGGTTTATCGAAGCCTTCAAACAACACCCTTGTGTATACAACACCAACGGCGTGAGCGGCGTGAGCTGCCCAAATATTGAAATTGTGCCGGATATCGTTGTGGAACGGTTTATCGAAGCCATCAAACAACATCCTTGTGTATACGACACCAACGGCGTGAGCGGCGTGAGCTGCCCAAATATTGAAATTGTGCCGGATATCGTTGTGGAACGGTTTATCGAAGCCATCAAACAACACCCTTGTGTATACGACACCAACGGCGTGAGCGGCGTGAACTGCCCAAATATTGAAATTGTGCCGGATATCGTTGTGGAACGGTTTATCGAAGCCATCAAACAACACCCTTGTGTATACGACACCAATGGCGTGAGCGGCGTGAGCTGCCCAAATATTGAAATTGTGCCGGATATCGTTGTGGAACGGTTTATCGAAGCTATCAAACAACACCCTTGTGTATACGACACCGACGGCGTGAGCGGCGTGAGCTGCCCAAATATTGAAATTGTGCCGGATATCGTTGTGGAACGGTTTATCGAAGCTATCAAACAACACCCTTGTGTATACGACACCGACGGCGTGAGCGGCGTGAGCTGCCCAATTATTGAAATTGTTCCGGATATCGTTGTGGAACGGTTTATCGAAGCCTTCAAACAACACCCTTGTGTATACGACACCAACGGCGTGAGCGGCGTGAGCTGCCCAAATATTGAAATTGTGCCGGATATCGTTGTGGAACGGTTTATAGAAGCCATCAAACAACATCCTTGTGTATACGACACCAACGGCGTGAGCGGCGTGAGCTGCACAAATATTGAAATTGTGCCGGATATCGTTGTGGAACGGTTTATCGAAGACATCAAACAACACCCTTGTGTATACGACACCAATGGCGTGAGCGGCGTGAGCTGCCCAAATATTGAAATTGTGCCGGATATCGTTGTGGAACGGTTTATCGAAGCCATCAAACAACACCCTTGTGTATACGACACCAACGGCGTGAGCGGCGTGAGCTGCCCAAATATTGAAATTGTGCCCGATATCGATGTGGAACGGTTTATCGAAGCCATAAAACAACACCCTTGTGTATACGACACCAACGGCGTGAGCGGCGTGAGCTGCCCAAATATTGAAATTGTGCCGGATATCGTTGTGGAACGGTTTATCGAAGCCATCAAACAACACCCTTGTGTATACGACACCAACGGCGTGAGCGGCGTGAGCTGCACAAATATTGAAATTGTGCCGGATATCGTTGTGGAACGGTTTATCGAAGCCATCAAACAACACCCTTGTGTATACGACACCAACGGCGTGAGCGGCGTGAGCTGCCCAAATATTGAAATTGTGCCCGATATCGATGTGGAACGGTTTATCGAAGCCATAAAACAACACCCTTGTGTATACGACACCAACGGCGTGAGCGGCGTGAGCTGCCCAAATATTGAAATTGTGCCGGATATCGTTGTGGAACGGTTTATCGAAGCCATCAAACAACACCCTTGTGTATACGACACCAACGGCGTGAGCGGCGTGAGCTGCACAAATATTGAAATTGTGCCGGATATCGTTGTGGAACGGTTTATCGAAGCCATCAAACAACACCCTTGTGTATACGACACCGACGGCGTGAGCGGCGTGAGCTGCCCAAATATTGAAATTGTGCCGGATATCGTTGTGGAACGGTTTATCGAAGCCATCAAACAACATCCTTGTGTATACGACACCAACGGCGTGAGCGGCGTGAGCTGCCCAAATATTGAAATTGTGCCGGATATCGTTGTGGAACGGTTTATCGAAGCCATCAAACGACACCAACGGCGTGAGCGGCGTGAGCTGCACAAATATTGAAATTGTGCCGGATATCGTTGTGGAACGGTTTATCGAAGCCATCAAACAACACCCTTGTGTATACGACACCAACGGCGTGAGCGGCGTGAACTGCCAAAATATTGAAATTGTGCCGGATATCGTTGTGGAACGGTTTATCGAAGCCATCAAACAACACCCTTGTGTATACGACACCAATGGCGTGAGCGGCGTGAGCTGCCCAAATATTGAAATTGTGCCGGATATCGTTGTGGAACGGTTTATCGAAGCTATCAAACAACACCCTTGTGTATACGACACCGACGGCGTGAGCGGCGTGAGCTGCCCAAAGATTGAAATTGTGCCGGATATCGTTGTGGAACGGTTTATCGAAGCTATCAAACAACACCCTTGTGTATACGACACCGACGGCGTGAGCGGCGTGAGCTGCCCAATTATTGAAATTGTTCCGGATATCGTTGTGGAACGGTTTATCGAAGCCTTCAAACAACACCCTTGTGTATACGACACCAACGGCGTGAGCGGCGTGAGCTGCCCAAATATTGAAATTGTGCCGGACATCGTTGTGGAACGGTTTAGCGAAGCCATCAAACAACAACCTTGTGTATACGACACCAACGGCGTGAGCGGCGTGAGCTGCCCAAATATTGAAATTGTGCCGGATATCGTTGTGGAACGGTTTATCGAAGCCATCAAACAACACCCTTGTGTATACGACACCAACGGCGTGAGCGGCGTGAGCTGCCCAAATATTGAAATTGTGCCGGATATCGTTGTGGAACGGTTTATCGAAGCCATCAAACAACAACCTTGTGTATACGACACCAACGGCGTGAGCTGCACAAATATTGAAATTGTGCCGGATATCGTTGTGGAACGGTTTATCGAAGCCATCAAACAACACCCTTGTGTATACGACACCAACGGCGTGAGCGGCGTGAGCTGCCCAAATATTGAAATTGTGCCGGATATCGTTGTGGAACGGTTTATCGAAGCTATCAAACAACACCCTTGTGTATACGACACCGACGGCGTGAGCGGCGTGAGCTGCACAAATATTGAAATTGTGCCGGATATCGTTGTGGAACGGTTTATCGAAGCCATCAAACAACTCCCTTGTGTATACGACACCACCGGCGTGAGCGGCGTGAGCTGCCCAAATATTCAAATTGTGCCGGATATCGTTGTGGAACGGTTTATCGAAGCCATCAAAGAACACCCTTGTGTATACGACACCAACGGCGTGAGCGGCGTGAGCTGCCCAAATATTGAAATTGTGCCGGATATCGTTGTGGAACGGTTTATCGAAGCCATCAAACAACGCCCTTGTGTATACGACACCAACGGCGTGAGCGGCGTGAGCTGCCCAAATATTGAAATTGTGCCGGATATCGTTGTGGAACGGTTTATCGAAGCCATCAAACAACACCCTTGTGTATACGACACCAACGGCGTGAGCGGCGTGAGCTGCCCAAATATTGAAATTGTGCCGGATATCGTTGTGGAACGGTTTATCGAAGCCATCAAACAACACCCTTGTGTACACGACACCAACGGCGTGAGCGGCGTGAGCTGCCCAAATATTGAAATTGTGCCGGATATCGTTGTGGAACGGTTTATCGAAGCCATCAAACAACACCATTGTGTATACGACACCAACGGCGTGAGCGGCGTGAGCTGCCCAAATATTCAAATTGTGCCGGATATCGTTGTGGAACGGTTTATCGAAGCCATCAAACAACACCCTTGTGTATACGACACCAACGGCGTGAGCGGCGTGAGCTGCCCAAATATTGAAATTGTGCCGGATATCGTTGTGGAACGGTTTATCGAAGCCATCAAACAACACCATTGTGTATACGACACCAACGGCGTGAGCGACGTGAGCTGCCCAAATATTGAAATTGTGCCGGATATCGTTGTGGAACGGTTTAGCGAAGCCATCAAACAACAACCTTGTGTATACGACACCAACGGCGTGAGCGGCGTGAGCTGCCCAAATATTGAAATTGTGCCGGATATCGTTGGGGAACGGTTTATCGAAGCCATCAAACAACACACTTGTGTATACGACACCAACGGCGTGAGCGGCGTGAGCTGCACAAATATTGAAATTGTGCCTGATATAGTTGTGGAACGGTTTATCGAAGCCATCAAACAACACCCTTGTGTATACGACACCAACGGCGTGAGCGGCGTGAGCTGCCCAAATATTGAAATTGTGCCGGATATCGTTGTGGAACGGTTTATCGAAGCCATCAAACAACACCCTTGTGTATACGACACCAACGGCGTGAGCGGCGTGAGCTGCCCAAATATTGAAATTGTGCCGGATATCGTTGTGGAACGGTTTATCGAAGCCATCAAACAACACCCTTGTGTATACGACACCACGGCGTGAGTGGCGTGAGCTGCACAAATATTGAAATTGTGCCGGATATCGTTGCGCAACGGTTTATCGAAGCCATCAAACAACACCCTTGTGTATACGACACCAACGTCGTGAGCGGCGTGAGCTGCCCAAATATTGAAATTGTGCCGGATATCGTTGTGGAACGGTTTATCGAAGCCATAAAACAACACCCTTGTGTATACGACACCAACGGCGTGAGCGGCGTGAGCTGCCCAAATATTGAAATTGTGCCGGATATCGTTGTGGAATGGTTTATCGAAGCCATCAAACAACATCCTTGTGTATACGACACCAACGGCGTGAGCGGCGTGAGCTGCCCAAATATTGAAATTGTGCCGGATATCGTTGTGGAACGGTTTATCGAAGACATCAAACAACACCCTTGTGTATACGACACCAACAGCGTGAGCGGCGTGAACTGCCCAAATATTGAAATTGTGCCGGATATCGTTGTGGAACGGTTTATCCAAGCCATCAAACAACACCCTTGTGTATACGACACCAATGGCGTGAGCGGCGTGAGCTGCCCAAATATTGAAATTGTGCCGGATATCGTTGTGGAACGGTTTATCGAAGCTATCAAACAACACCCTTGTGTATACGACACCGACGGCGTGAGCGGCGTGAGCTGCCCAAATATTGAAATTGTGCCGGATATCGTTGTGGAACGGTTTATCGAAGCTATCAAACAACACCCTTGTGTATACGACACCGACGGCGTGAGCGGCGTGAGCTGCCCAAATATTGAAATTGTGCCGGATATCGTTGTGGAACGGTTTATCGAAGCCTTCAAACAACACCCTTGTGTATACAACACCAACGGCGTGAGCGGCGTGAGCTGCCCAAATATTTAAATTGTGCCGGATATCGTTGTGGAACGGTTTATCGAAGCCATCAAACAACATCCTTGTGTATACGACACCAACGGCGTGAGCAGCGTGAGCTGCCCAAATATTGAAATTGTGCCGGATATCGTTGTGGAACGGTTTACCGAAGCCATCAAACAACACCCTTGTGTATACGACACCAACGGCGTGAGCGGCGTGAACTGCCCAAATATTGAAATTGTGCCGGATATCATTGTGGAACGGTTTATCGAAGCCATCAAACAACACCCTTGTGTATACGACACCAATGGCGTGAGCGGCGTGAGCTGCCCAAATATTGAAATTGTGCCGGATATCGTTGTGGAACGGTTTATCGAAGCTATCAAACAACACCCTTGTGTATACGACACCGACGGCGTGAGCGGCGTGAGCTGCCCAAATATTGAAATTGTGCCGGATATCGTTGTGGAACGGTTTATCGAAGCTATCAAACAACACCCTTGTGTATACGACCCGACGGCGTGAGCGGCGTGAGCTGCCCAATTATTGAAATTGTTCCGGATATCGTTGTGGAACGGTTTATCGAAGCCTTCAAACAACACCCTTGTGTATACGACACCAACGGCGTGAGCGGCGTGAGCTGCCCAAATATTGAAATTGTGCCGGATATCGTTGTGGAACGGTTTATAGAAGCCATCAAACAACATCCTTGTGTATACGACACCAACGGCGTGAGCGGCGTGAGCTGCACAAATATTGAAATTGTGCCGGATATCGTTGTGGAACGGTTTATCGAAGACATCAAACAACACCCTTGTGTATACGACACCAATGGCGTGAGCGGCGTGAGCTGCCCAAATATTGAAATTGTGCCGGATATCGTTGTGGAACGGTTTATCGAAGCCATCAAACAACACCCTTGTGTATACGACACCAACGGCGTGAGCGGCGTGAGCTGCCCAAATATTGAAATTGTGCCCGATATCGATGTGGAACGGTTTATCGAAGCCATAAAACAACACCCTTGTGTATACGACACCAACGGCGTGAGCGGCGTGAGCTGCACAAATATTGAAATTGTGCCGGATATCGTTGTGGAACGGTTTATCGAAGCCATCAAACAACACCCTTGTGTATACGACACCGACGGCGTGAGCGGCGTGAGCTGCCCAAATATTGAAATTGTGCCGGATATCGTTGTGGAACGGTTTATCGAAGCCATCAAACAACATGCTTGTGTATACGACACCAACGGCGTGAGCGGCGTGAGCTGCCCAAATATTGAAATTGTGCCGGATATCGTTGTGGAACGGTTTATCGAAGCCATCAAACGACACCAACGGCGTGAGCGGCGTGAGCTGCACAAATATTGAAATTGTGCCGGATATCGTTGTGGAACGGTTTATCGAAGCCATCAAACAACACCCTTGTGTATACGACACCAACGGCGTGAGCGGCGTGAACTGCCCAAATATTGAAATTGTGCCGGATATCGTTGTGGAACGGTTTATCGAAGCCATCAAACAACACCCTTGTGTATACGACACCAATGGCGTGAGCGGCGTGAGCTGCCCAAATATTGAAATTGTGCCGGATATCGTTGTGGAACGGTTTATCGAAGCTATCAAACAACACCCTTGTGTATACGACACCGACGGCGTGAGCGGCGTGAGCTGCCCAAATATTGAAATTGTGCCGGATATCGTTGTGGAACGGTTTATCGAAGCTATCAAACAACACCCTTGTGTATACGACACCGACGGCGTGAGCGGCGTGAGCTGCCCAATTATTGAAATTGTTCCGGATATCGTTGTGGAACGGTTTATCGAAGCCTTCAAACAACACCCTTGTGTATACGACACCAACGGCGTGAGCGGCGTGAGCTGCCCAAATATTGAAATTGTGCCGGATATCGTTGTGGAACGGTTTATCGAAGCCATCAAACAACATCCTTGTGTATACGACACCAACGGCGTGAGCGGCGTGAGCTGCACAAATATTGAAACTGTGCCGGATATCGTTGTGGAACGGTTTATCGAAGACATCAAACAACACCCTTGTGTATACGACACCAATGGCGTGAGCGGCGTGAGCTGCCCAAATATTGAAATTGTGCCGGATATCGTTGTGGAACGGTTTATCGAAGCCATCAAACAACACCCTTGTGTATACGACACCAACGGCGTGAGCGGCGTGAGCTGCCCAAATATTGAAATTGTGCCCGATATCGATGTGGAACGGTTTATCGAAGCCATAAAACAACACCCTTGTGTATACGACACCAACGGCGTGAGCGGCGTGAGCTGCCCAAATATTGAAATTGTGCCGGATATCGTTGTGGAACGGTTTATCGAAGCCATCAAACAACACCCTTGTGTATACGACACCAACGGCGTGAGCGGCGTGAGCTGCACAAATATTGAAATTGTGCCGGATATCGTTGTGGAACGGTTTATCGAAGCCATCAAACAACACCCTTGTGTATGCGACACCGACGGCGTGAGCGGCGTGAGCTGCCCAAATATTGAAATTGTGCCGGATATCGTTGTGGAACGGTTTATCGAAGCCATCAAACAACATCCTTGTGTATACGACACCAACAGCGTGAGCGGCGTGAGCTGCCCAAATATTGAAATTGTGCCGGATATCGTTGTGGAACGGTTTATCGAAGCCATCAAACGACACCAACGGCGTGAGCGGCGTGAGCTGCACAAATATTGAAATTGTGCCGGATATCGTTGTGGAACGGTTTATCGAAGCCATCAAACAACACCCTCGTGTATACGACACCAACGGCGTGAGTGGCGTGAGCTGCCCAAATATTGAAATTGTGCCGGATATCGTTGTGGAACGGTTTATCGAAGCCATCAAACAACACCCTTGTGTATACGACACCAACGGCGTGAGCGGCGTGAGCTGCCCAAATATTGAAATTGTGCCGGATATCGTTGTGGAACGGTTTATCGAAGCCATCAAACAACCACCTTGTGTATACGACACCAAAAGGCTGGATTTCAGAGTCCACCAGGGCAAAGAGAACGCTCGGCAATTGGAGTCGAAGCACCGGTCTCTCCACGGGTGAGTTGTTCCCGTGGAGAGAGCGTATATTTCGCACATACATCGAGCGCCTGAAAACGGATGAGGCGCCGCAGAAGGAGGCGCGAACGGAATTCAAACTGCCGGCGTGTCGACGATAGGCGCGCGAGGCGGCGGTCGTTCTGCGCAAGCTCCGAAGTCGGCGCGCGGCGTCTGGGCGCATCGAAGTATAGAGGGGGTGGCATTTCGGCCGGCGCAGCGAAACCGGCGTAGCGCGACTGACTGCGAGCGACGCGCGCCCGCGCGCTGAACACGTCGGACTATAAATGCGCCTTTAGAGCGTGTGGGGGTAGCGGTCTCGGTCACAAAGGAGATGCCCTCGACTCAGCGTGGCAAGCTCAGCCGGAGACAAGCTTCCAAGTGACAAGGGGGTTGGTCGTTTGGCGCCTAGCTTTTGCCGGTCGCAAGCCAGAGAATGGGTCGGAGCCAAAGGTTCACAAAACAAAACAGTTTATACAGCCAAGAGACGATACAGACGATTTCACAATGACTCGTACGAGCAGATACGAAGTTATTTACAAATACAATGCCACTCGCGCAAAGTAACAATAGAGAGAGATACAATTCAAGAAATCCTTTGCACCTAAAGTGCACTAACACAGAAAGAGATAAACACAATTTGTTCACCGGGCACTGCGTCAGTCCGACGACCTAAGGAGCACAACGGGGCCGATCCGCAGACTGGCACACGTTGCCTCGCTGGTCCGTGGCTGGTCGAGTGGTGTTCTCCCGGTAGTCGAGCGGCCACGCTTCTCGGAAGCTTAAACGGCGGCTCGGGCTAACCGACAGCGGTTGCAGCCCCTCATTTATAGGCGCAGTCCGCGTCTGTTTGTTCTTCGCGCCAAGCCAGGCGCGCATATACACGCAGCTTCAACAGCACAAACTCCTCCTCCTCGCGCCGGGCGTCCGACCCCATTGGTCGAGCGCGGAGACCAACTTCGGGAAATTTCTGGTTCCCTCTCGCATTCGAAGACGCCGGCGCGAGAGCGAAGGGGAGAGGGTATCACTTTAGCGCGGTCAAGGTCATGCCCTCTCCGTCTACGATGAGTAGAAACTACTCAGACATTCCAGAGAAATCGACGCGGCGCGTGGCTATTTTTACTTTGGCGCCGCGCAGGCGAGCTGAGTGGAGAGCCCACGCAAGGTTTCCGCACTCTCCGGGGAGGCTTCCCCGCTGTTTTTCTGCTTTATTTTGCCGCGCGCGGGTGCGATTGCTTACGCGCAGCGCCGGTTTTTTTTCGAATATGCGCCGAATTTTGTGACAACAGGGTGGTCGTGAAATCGAGCCGGTCAACGTGGATGAACTCGGAGCGTACCACGGCCGTTCCCCAACCACGTAGCTGCAAGTGGTCCACCAGGCGGCTGGCATGCTCGTACTGGAACAGCAGAGACTACCACGGCCAACTTGACCGTTAACTGCCTGGCGCTTCACAAAGTCGGCGGATGCCAGCAATGGTTACCTCTATTCACAGCACAGCTTTGTTTTTCGCCCATTTCCTTACCAGTTTCTTCACCAGATGCCCCAGGAGATGTCCCGTCTTAAGAAGGGGAGAGTGCTAGGCTCTACGGCCCGTTCTTAGCCATTTAAACTCCGCGCGCTCTCTCAGTTATTGAAGTGCGTGCGCAAGCAGCGCAACTTCGCATAAACGACCTGCTTCCCTCCAGATGTTGTGATCGCTGCGGCAGAGGCTCGATAAGGGCAGCGAAGCTGCTCCCGCGGGGATTCCTGCGTGAGCGCTCCTATATAGCGCGGTCACGCATTCGGCGTCCAGCACGAGCCATGAGGATGTACACAGACGGCGGGGAGGCAACCTACGAGGATGAAGAGCGAAGATAGAAGTGGCACCTGCAAGGCTAGAATAGCTGTCTCGCGTGAGCGGTTGCTACGGGAGAATCCAGGTTTCATTCACTGTTTCAAGCCCTTCTCTTTGCCGCTGTGTAGCATTCGCGTCTCACTGTACTTTATGCTTATTTCCTGTTAACTGCCCTTTCGGCTCTTTCTATTTTCGCTGTGCGCGCTCAGTTGCAGCACTTGTTGTCTTGTAGCGTTAGCCATGCGCTGTCCACAGAGTATGGCGCATGCCTCGATGCGCGTCTATGTTCTATGATGTGCCTCTATGGAAGCGCTGTTTTGGTCAGTAATAAACGGCTCTCTTTTAAGCTGACTGTAAGTGTGACACTCCTCGCGCGAGACCAGGGCTAGAGGACTCCGCTCCCCAGAAGGCGATGCATTCGCTCTAATGCAGCTACTTACATACACTGTAAAAAAATTCCGTACCTATAACGTAGACTATGTACGTTTTAAATACAGAACCACTTCTGCTTTCAATGAAACGTAGGGAATGACCGTATATTCAGTCCAGTATTGAAGGAAACGTCCGTGTTCCTCTGTAGTCGTTGCAGGGAAAAATACTAAACATTCAATTTAAGGGATCAAAACTTAACACGACAGGACGGTTGACCCCATCGACTATGTGCTGCACCAACCGCACTAATAACTTGCTTAAAGGCAGCAAAAACAGAAGATGCTTATGATGTGACGCCACTTTTACACGATGAACTGCTGGCCAGCGGGCTATAGGCATCACATGACGTCCGATTTTTTATTTGTCTGGTTTACGCTTAGCCAACAATGTCCGCAAACTAGCATGGCGAACGACCGTGAGCATGTCTAATGTGATTAACACAATGAAGAGCCGAGGAAGGGTGATAACGCATTACGTTGCGTCAAGGTTGAGTGATTGGTACAAATTGTGAGCAACGTTAAATAACAAAGGCCTTAATTTGCTATGTTAAAAGCTGACTTGATGAAAAAATTTTTCGCTACATTGCTAGCCACATGATAGAGTAACATTTAATAAAAATGTTACTGCAACATTTGCTTTCTGTGAGAAATGCTGCGTAATGAGGTCAACTGTTAGAAAACATTTAGACACAGACAATGGTTGGACAACTTCTCCAAAGTGAAACTGAACACCAGCTGAAAGTACATTGCAAACATGATGAAAGTGCACAAGTTGAAAGCTGAATTTCCATCTGCCATTTGGTAAGGAAATAAAAAACTGAGTAAACCAAAAGCATGGGCAAACAAATCTGTGAATGCAGTGCAATGTAGCAGTTACATCTTTGCTACACAACCATTAATCAAAAACACCAACTCCTTCATGGATAACAAAAGCACCAACACAACAACAAATTGCTCAATGCAATGTTTAATTTAGTAGGTACCTATTGCCGCCCATTCATGCCTGCTCTTCCTGCAGATAAATGAAACGCCACCGAAAAGCAGCGAGCAGCCATAATTGCTGCAGTGACAAGGAGGATGTGCACCATCGATGCTGTTCCCCCATCCTGAGTAGGAAATAATAGCAGTTTTTTCTGGAAATACTCTGAAAGCACGAATTTTCTATCCATCGTTTACTTAGCTTCCACTGACACGACCCATTGTGTACTCGGTACCTTTGACAAACAAGGGGCCAGCCGATAGGCACACAAGACTGTAGAACCTTGCTAACTTGCAAAAAATCAACCAGCCGATAGGCACACAAGACTGTAGAACCTTGCCAACTTGCAAAAAATCAATGCACAGAAAGAAAAAGCTGACAAAAAAATGAGGAATTCCTTATTTGCACTTTTTATACAATACTAAGAATGTGGCTAAGATATGGCATGAACATTGTTTTTTTCTGTTCACTTACAAACTTTCCAGCCTGTGCTAGCATATTACTGTGATGTAAATAATGAAGCATGCCAGCACTGTACAATATGCTGTAACACTTATGAAATACTCCCCTTCAAGGCTACCGCATGCCTCTTACATGCGGTAAAGTTTAAGTCTGCCAAACTAGCTAGTCTGCAAGATGAGACGCCAAGCCTCTGACATCTGGCGATGTGTACCTCCCATGTAATTAGAGTGATTGGAGATGCTCCTTTTTGATGGCATTTCAGTTGCTGGGTGTGGAAGGACCAGATATGAAGGGCAACAACTAGACACCAACTTTTTAAGCAACATCACAATAAGCAATGTGTCTTAGCTTTCCTTCTGTCCAAAAAAGAGTTTCATTTTCTATGTTCTGTGTTCACATAACTGCTTGCATGTGCACATATTGGCTTGCTGGGAGGTGCTTTCCTCTGTTAAACTACAGTTTTAACTCTGGCCTCAGTCTTCTGCGCCTTCTTAATTTTTTGCTAGCGTTCACCTTAAGTCGCGTACAAACTCACGCAGATCTCCACTTTTCTACGTTTCCAGCTGTCACATCTTCTCTGCCTTCGTCATGTCCACCACTGCATCCAATGCCTTCAAGTCTGCTGTGTATAATCATTTTAATTAATCTGCCTACACATGTATTTATGTTAGTCGCTCTCCTCTCTTCGATGCCAATTGGCCCTGAGAGCAAATAAGTGAAATGGTAGTCTAATCTAGGTCTGAGCAATCACGCATTATGTTGAGTTTATTTTACCACGTTGGCCAGTAGAGAGTGGAAGGAAAAAAAGCTGCTAAGTGGAGCTCGACATGCCTCTCGACCCCTACACTGGAAAGCAGCAGACACCAAGGCATACGTAATCACTAACGACAACAGAACATGACAAGTGTGAAGTAATTCAGTAACGTTCGTCGCATTTACCACAGTGCATACTCGCTGCTCAGTAATTTATTATCTCATTAGACATTCTTCAAAGAGAGTGTACAATTATGTGTTTTGTTTGAACATGGCACCACAGTACAATGACAATTATTAACCTTGTGCCAACACAACATAAAATAAACTTCTGCCCAGTAAATGCATTGCTTACAGTGCCACCACGGCACCTGTTTAGAAAATAAGCTCAAAATATTAGTGACATTAAATTTGAGCAGACGGTAATTCCCCCACCCCCTCCCTAAAAAAAATGAAAAAGGGTGCTCTTCTGACGGCAGTTTGTACGCTGTAATATTTGCGAGTCCAACTACGTGTGAAATTCCGATATAAATAATTAACGCCAAAGCATTCGGTTGAATGCGAGGCGCCAGGGCGCAGGCAAACAGTAACGTCTTCGGGTATCCACTGGTGCCACGCCCTGAGGGCCACTGCTCGGCGAATACCATTCATGGCCACGTTCACATCCAACAAGCTTGTCACAAACATCACACAGGTGATGATGCAGCTGCAGTTCATTGCTGTTGGCCAGTGCTGAATTTTTTGGCGTGGTAAACGGAATCATCCACCGAAACGCGCGTCTACTGTTACTCGCCAGATTCTTGCAGTCCCACGAGGGAGAGCAGCTTTTCCGTCGACTTCAAGTCCCCTCTTTCGTGCAGGGCGACTGGAATTGTAACGCACATTCTGCATGATCGTTTTACTACGCACCGATGCCGCACGGGACAGCGAGCTGTTGTATGTACACTCCAATGCAGCGTTCCGGCCACACACATACACACACACATACTAATGACACACAACGCGCAGGACGCACGCAGCGAACACGGAAGAACAAAAACCCATTCCAAAGCGCCTGTTCATTCAACTCCACACTGCGCTAGCTGCGCACATGTTTCCGACTGCGGGCTCGGCTATAGCGCTTCGACTTCGCCATGGCTAGCCATGGCCAAGCTGCGCTGCCCCAGGTGGTAATAACGTTCATGCAACGAATAGAAAAAACAATATATCAAACGATTCAGGTTGTCAGCTAAATAAGCTACCCTAAAATTAAATACATCTTATATGTTTTTGCCGTTCTGCGCCTTTGCGACATCAGCGACGTGAGCTTGAGCGCGAATACGCGAATGGCGCTATGAATTTCCCGTGTAACTCCGTAAATTGCAAATGGCGTGGCTGCGCCGCTAACTTTTAGACATGCTTGCAGAGGTAGTCGGTGAGAACAGGTGGAAGTTCAATCGACTGGAATTGCTCAAGGAAAGTCAGCGGCACTGCATTTTTATTATTTCTGTGCATTGCGAGTGACTTTGGCGGCAGCCACTCGGCAACGTCTCCGGTTTGGCGAACTTGTGAGAAGGTGAGCCTTTTGTTCTCAAATTTTGAAAGCGGTTTTTTGTTTGTATTGTAACCCTGCGTCTCGTCGCATGTTATGTTCACGATAACATCAGTACAACGTGCATGCGCTTTCTGTCTCTATTTAGAGTAACATTGGTCGATCACCGTAAACTTTTGGATTCGATTAAGCACGAACTGTCCATGTTGGTACAGCGTGTCGAATGTGTTTTGAGATGATTCTGAGCGGGAGATGTTGTTCTGATAATTTGTGTACTACCAGATATAGTCTAGAGATTTTTGAAACCATTTATCACACTGAAACAAAGTTGGGAAACTGTTTTGTGTTCATGCATCTGCTGTCCTTAAACTTGACTTTTCGGCAATCATTCGCATGGCTCCTTTGGATCTGGAAAATTGACTACTGTTGCTAGGGGTGCCTGGTAGCAGAGCTCCTGGGGACGCCCAGTGGGTCATTTGTTTGTCCAAGTGCCCAGTACCAAAGGTACCATTCCTGACATTTTTTCCAAGTCCGTTAACCTCATATTCCTTGCAAAGATTACAGTATGTAATCAGGTAGTAAAAAAATTGGTAACTTCTGCATATTTCAGAACAGTTCAGAGAAATGCACATGCAGCATCAGTATTCTCTCGGTAGAATTTCTGAGACCTGGATTAATTTCTTCTAGGACTGTGGCAAGCAGTAGGTCAACTGTACATAAATTTATTTTCCTCTGGTGCAAAGTAAAGAGTGCAAACGTCATAAGACAAGTCTCTAGTCTGTTTCATCCTCACTGCATTTGGCCAAAGCATAATATGAAATGCTGTATGTTCTATGCCCTAGTTTCCTTTACTTAAAGCAGTAGATATTGACAGTGAATACCAAGGCAACTCCACTCGCTGACGGTTTTGCGTTCGGCAGCAAAACAGGGAATACCTTACCCCATGTGTTATCTCGACAGACTCAAAACTGCGATGGACAGCTGCGTCCACAGCTGCTATCACCTCCCAAGTGCATGCGCTCGTAAGACACATAACTCTGGATTGCCATTAACATAGCCTTGCTCATTGCAGTTGCCGATAAACACCTCATAAGTGGTACTATTATGCACTCTTTTCTTTGGCACTATGTATGAGCTTCTGTTCTCGCACTTTCTAGAAATAATGCATGCAGTTTTGAAGTGCGAAAAGGGAATTTACGTGTAACTATATTGTCATGTCAGTATGTTACAGCCAAATTGTACATTGATGTCAGTGCTGGTGGTTTCTTTTCATTATTTTAAGAGAATGTTATAATTTTACCTATAGAAAATAATAGCCCTCACTAATTAGCTGATTTTGTCATGTCCAGTATTTTGATATGCTAAGCCACCAAAGCATGATTCAGAATGTTGTCAGAACAATAGCCCTCACTAATTAGCTGATTTTGTCATGTCCAGTATTTTGATATGCTAAGCCACCAAAGCATGATTCAGAATGTTGTCAGAACTAAGGGCACTGAGTCTTTCGTGTCAGTAAAAAATGTGCTTTATACCCCTGTCACATGGCATTCCTCGAAGGCCTTTCCAGCAAAGGCACCATTTTTCACCAAAGAAGCGAAAGCTTAAAGGAGCAGCGATGCAGCTACACGGTGCAGCCCAAAGGTGAAAGTCGTTCAGGCTTAGCACCCGCTGCTATACCCGAGGTGGCTGAAGTAAGTGTTCTAAAATTAAAGTGGTGTATTCTGTTCATTCGTTGAGCTTTGACAATTTTTTTATTCTGATTGCTTCCTTAAAAGTACTGCAACAGCTACTCTCATCAGCAGGAGCAGGTTTTGTACGTGTATTGCCTTGGCCACCATGGACGCTCGGAGTTGCCGCAACACTTTCACTGTCTTGAAATTTGAACATAAAACATAAACACCCGTACAAAAACCAAAGCCAGACACACCTTTCGTATTTGAAAAAATGTTTTCAAACATTATTAGCTTATCTATTTTTTTTTATTGCTTTTACTTTTTGACTTTGGATGGTACTGCGATCACAGCTTCTCGGATGGTGTCTTCGGGCTCCGAAGGTCTCGGTTGAGCGCCTTCGCCTCCAAGGCCCTTAGCGACAAAGGCGCAACATTTGTACCGGGTAGCTGCACTCCTTACGCCTTTGGATATGATTCTCCAAGGCCTTTGCGGTGCCCGTGTGACAGGGTATTAGTGTGGTATGGCTGCTTGAACACCTGTCCCTGGTATCTCACAAACTGAATAAGGAAGGGAAAAGCCTCAGGGTGCTTGCCGACGTTTCGACAAGAGGACTTGTCTTTGTCTGGCAAAGTGTTCATCATTGGTGGGGTTTAAATAAGGTTTTCACTTCGAGGCGAAAGGCCTGTTGTGTGGAACGAGGGTGCGATATGGGAAGGGCGTTACGATGGGGAGCGTGAACCTTGACCAGGCATGATAGCTGCTAAAGAAGATTAACCGGTTGACCTGCAAAACTGTGAAAACAAAAAGCCCAATTTAGTAGAAACGAATCTCGGGGTATGGAGTGTGGATAGTGGGCTTGAATGGCTTTTTGTCCAGCCGCAACAGGTGGCTTGGTATGGCTTGATGCCTTTTCCTGAAAACTAGGATAAAGGAATTAAGCAGCATGGCAGAATAAAATACCAGGGGGGGGGGGGCAAAATAATTTGAAGGAAAAAGAGAAAATGAGGGCAGGTTCGGAGAAAAGGCAAAAAGAAGGGGGAGGGGGAGGAGTATGGCAGCCAAGGTTCCGAGAAGTGATGTCAGGAGGTGCAGGGCGTAAGGTTAAAGTATAACGATAAATAAAGAAAGCAGGAAAGGAGGTCGAAATTATGGGTTGGGACACCTCTGACCATGTGCAAGGCCTTTTCAAATAATTATGCCAATTCCGGAATGTACAGAGCTGGCCACATTTATTGCAAATATGTGAGCGCATGGCCGCACTCTTTAGAGGTCCACTGTGTGCGGCGCAGCCACTCATCGCTGCAAAATGGCGCAAGAGGAGATGCACCTGGATGTGGTGCTTCGTGTCATGTTACACTTCGATGTGTGGCAATGTCAGACACAGTGGCCCAAAGAGCACAGCCTTGTGCTCGCGTGTTCGCACTAAGAGTGGACAACCCTGTACTTGATTCTAAGTTTCCTCTGTATATGTTGACCCCAGACGAAAACAAGTTGTCTTGTCGAAACGGCAAGCACCCTGAGATTTTTCCTTCCCTTGTTCTATTTTTGAGTGTCAATAAACCATCTGCCTACTGTCTCTGTACCATGCACTCCACATCTTGTACGGTTATCTTTTTATGTATACACCAGTGATAAATCATGAAGGAAATCAAGGGATTTGTATTTGCATTGCTTAACACTTACTTTAAAGCTATATCATGAGGGTATAGTTGAAAATGTGCTACGGGGGCTTGGTTGTGTGTCGTGACTGGTTTCTCTTTATCAGGGCTACTTGACAGCCACCATGAAACGCAGGCTTTTGAAAAGTCGTTCCTCAAATAAAAGAGCGTTTCCACTGTTACAATGGAAATGTTATTTGCTAAAAACTTCAATCATTGCAGTTCAGAGATTGATATTTTTTAAATAACTAACCTGAAGTTCAAAACCTGCAGAAGGAACTATGTAACTTCTTTCCTGCCTTAAAAACCCAGTACTTATTTGCCAGTTTCAGCGAGCAGAGGTCTGTTTCATGGCACATACTCTCCACTACCTTGCATGAAAATTGTGCAGTACAGGCCCACCATAAAACTAGGGGCATAGTATACTGCTTGTATGCAACTACTTTGGCGTTAGAGCATGCATAGCATGGTCTTAAAGTTATTCTTTTCATTCGCAACTGGTTCCTAAAAGGCCTATTCTGGCAAAAGGCATTTAGCAAAATTATCTTCCTCTGAATGCTTCTAAGGATAACTTTAGTTCATTCAGGAAAATATATATTGACAATATCTCTTAAAGGCATGATTGTCCATATTAGCTCTTGTTACCTCACAGTATTTAGTTTTGTGCCTCCAGCATCACAGACTTGCATTGTATGTTAAATAGAGTAGTAAAAAGCTCGCTGTTAGTTCAAACCACAACTCATGATGGGGCTGTGCACTTTTTGTTGTGTTACATGAAATATACTTATGTATGAAACAATTTCTTTCAGCTTCACCTCACATGATTCAAATTCCACCAGAAGAAAGGCTGCAGCACAACATTGCTCACTACCTGTTGCTTTCCCAGCACATAACATGCCATAACAGCACATAGCAGGTAAGATGTGAACAAAAACAGTGCATGTATATGTTCCATACATGCATTTTGTGTACTACCAATACTATGATATGATTAACTATGTCATGTAAGAGAGAGCACACAAATCATTTTTTGTATATATTGCAGCATGGCTATTTCAAGTTTTAAACTGGCCATTGAAACGACCCATTGTATCACCGCTGGTTACCTGGTGGCACTAGGGATCGAACTCCGCACCTCCTGCTTGCGAGGCAGATGCTCGGACCACTAGGCCACTCCTGCGGTCGCCCCACTGATGTTGCTTACACCAGGTGCTGTTAAAGCCCCGGTATGTATGTTAAATGCATTTTAGAAAACCATTCACTTCCAAAGTACCAATTCATCTTTATAGCAAAACCACAGTTCGTCTAGCTAGACAAACCTGCTGCATACAAGCCAGCAGAAGGGTTGCACGTACATGCTTCGTTAGGAAAACATAAAAATCAAGCAGAGCCTGCCCTTCATGGTGCATTATACCCTGATTTTGAGCAATGATCAAGATAGGCACATGGTCATTTCATTGAACACTTGCATGATACATTCGTAGAATCGAAAAGACAAGTACTATTGCAAAATCTTCAAACAGTGTTTATTCTCAGAGAAAACATCATGAAAAAAGTGTTGGATTAGTTATGGTGCACCTTGTATAGGGAAAGGGCTCCCACTTTGTGAAAGGCTTAATTTTGGAAGAACGACAGCGTTTAGACTAGTTGGGTTACCATGTTTAGATAGTGGATGTGCTCAAAAAGACACTGGAAGTAAGTGCACTGTGTGGAAATCTCTTTCTGTATCCATGTCTTTTGGAGCGCTTTCACGATCTAAACTTAATTTTGCAAGAGAGCAAGGAAAATGAATATTTAAATTCTGATAATTAAGGATAAAAGATCTTGTTTCATTGTGTTGCTTAAAGTGTACATTGTATCGCTATTGCTGTATTGCAGCACTTCTGTAGTGGCCTTGCATTGCAGCCTCGACTTTTGTTTATATAATAGGCAGTCCTTTTTTTCATTCGATTGCATCAATTTAGGAGTTACTACAGAGTTGCGTGGTAGCGAACTCTCAGATTAACGGTTTGCATTATTACGCCAGCATAACTTGCTAAGTGTTTCACTGCAGTCTTGTTACTAGAACAGCCTCTTGAAAGTATTCAGCCTGGTGGTCATTGAGGGTTACTGTTCACATATTAAAATGGCGGATCAGCTGTATACTCTTTACAGCTACCAGAACTATGGTGCATTTCATGACATGCTGGCTGAAGAGTGCTGGAGCACCAGACTGGGGATTTGGATGAAACAATTTTCAAATGTGTGCTCGGTCTCACGCTGTTTTGTTCCAGTTGTGGAGAGGTTTTCTTTTCATATTTGTTCTGTCAAACATTTAAATTTTGGGCAATATGTTGTTGCCTTTATCTTGTGTTCTCTTTGTTACTGAGGTTTAGTATTTTTGGCACAAGCACTCCACTCTATTACTTTTCAGTATAATTTAAAATTTGTAGGGCACGTCATGAAGAATAAAACTTCTACTTGAATAATCTGCATGTGTCTATGTTCTCATTGTTGATATAAAAACTCTGTTGAGACAGCTTGTATTTTAGCTCTGGCTAGAATTTTTAAGAGAGCCTCAGTAACATAATCACATGTGCCAACACAAACTCGGTATTATTGTTTTTGCAATGAAAAACAGTTTTAAAATAGTTATTAACAGCTGTCAGTGTAGGACTGGCCTAAAATGTTTTGTGCTCTATGTAGCTCTTCTCTGAGGCAGGATTAATTCATCTGCACCTGCAGCCTGATACCGCCAAGATACCAATTCTTGGGTGAACTTAAGATTTTTTTTCACTGAGCAAACTTGCATCATCTTGAAGCATGGAACTTGAGCTGATTCTTAACAGCTGTAGTGTAGCGAATTTCATTATCCTCATTGCTTAGTTTACATTCACCTCAGGACAATGGCCTTTTCCAGTTTAATTATCTGTGTCTTGCACCAGCTACATGCCACACTATCAGAAATCACCTAATCTTATCTAGTGAGCTTATAATCAGCTATCTCCTGCTATATTTTCCTTATCGTGAAATTCATTTTGTTGCAATGCACAAGCTGTTTCCTGGCGTGGTGCTCAGCTTATCTGGAATGAAATGCTTGGGAAATGGGTCTCTGATTTCACCTTGAGTAGACAAAATTAACTTGTTCTAAGGCACTTTTTGGCCACAGATGCCCTTGTGCCATTAAAATCCATCAAATTCATTCTGTTGCCCTAAGATACCATTGGTATTTCATTTTCTGCATTGTATGCCCTGGCCAGATCCATTTTCTTCTTTTAATTTCTGCCAGAATATTAACAACTTCCTTGTTTTTCCCTGTTATGGTTTCACTTGGTCAGTTGTTCTATTAATAGTTATAATCTCTTTATTGAAAACATATTTTGGGCTAAATGGCATCAAGTTTTGCACAATGATAATATGTTTGGTCTTGTATGTCTTTACTTGTGTGGTAATGTTTATATTGTGCTCACTGTCTGAACAACCTTATTTGCCTATGATATCCTAAGCCCTTCTATACCTATTTTCCTTCCCCCTGGCTCTTTCTCTTTTCAGTCATTCCTCTTTCCTTTACACCGGCCATTGGTCACAAGGCTGCTGTGGGAACGACAGTCAGCACTGGGCCCTTTTTTGTTCATGGAACCTGCACTGCTACTATTAACTCTAATAGTACGTTATCAGTATTTTTGTAATACTGCATTTATTGTTATTTATGAAGTAGTTGGCTAAGGCAATGGTAGCAGTGTTGGATATTGCAATATATTATGCATATATCTCACTTGCAATATATCAGTGTGTTCACTATTACACTACCCTCTATTTCTTTCAGTTCAGTTATTTGGCTATAGATATATTGTGCTGCTTTCCTAGTTTAGTCCACTCAAACTAAAACTTTGCTCTTTGTGTCACAGGTAGAATCTACAATGATTGCAGCTCTGTGTCTTGTAAGCAGGAGGCAGTGTTCAATGGAGCCATGAACTTTCCTTGGAATTGAAAAGCCTTTGCCGTATTATGCGCTGAACCAGGAGTGTGAAGAGGAAAATGTCATGCCTTGGATTTCTGCAGAGGTGAGCCATTGCGGTGAATCCACCAGCGCGAAAGACAGGGATGAGAAAGGAGACAAGACAGGTGCTGACTCACGACTAAAGTTTATTGGCGTGAACAGGGAATATATAAAAAGCCAAGCAATACCATAAACCATGCAGTTACAGATAAGCATACAGGACAACATGAGTCAAAAATCGCCCTCAACATTTTCCTGATCGAGGTAGTCCAACTCATTGTGTGTTAACACGATAGACAAAACACATTCTTCACGGAGTCATAAGATGTGTCTAGCCTCGATAATCTCCCATTTAATCTCTCAATTTACTGCCAAAATGCATGTTGCCAAAAGGAAAGGGTAGCAGACTTCACATCCCGTGCAGTGTACAGCAGTTACCCCAACCACCTAGCCAAGCCCCTACCCTCTTGTGTTCCTGTAGTCTTACATTCATACACCTTCCAGTTGCACCTACGTAAACCAGACTACAAGATAATAATATTTGATACCAAATTCATTTTACAAGGTACATATACATTTCACTCTACACGTGTACTTTTCTCGAGCCACATTCACAGAATTATTCTTAAAATTTTACATACTTCAGACAACGTATTAGGGGCCGAGAAAGCCACTTTTACATCATACCTTCTGGCCACATTTTCAAATTGTGCGACAATTTATGTACATACGGTAACACAACTGGTCTTTTGGCATCTCGCTGGCTCGTTCAATCTTTAGCGTTCAAATCCGTGTTTCATCGTTTCCTTGACTGTCAACGCTGAATGTCAAGCACGCGCTCTTGGATTTTGTATCTGCTCCAGGGTTGGCACTTGTGCGTGGGTGTGCTGTCCTGCTTTCCTCGTTACTTGATGCTGTGCCATTCTTCCCTTTAGCATGTTAAAAGCTGAAACCCCTTCGCAGGGACTGGCATGATCAGGCTGGGGCCAGCCAGTGAGATGCCAAAAGACTGACTGTGTTGCTGTACATAGATTGTTGCAAAATTTGAAAACTGTGGCCAGAAGGTATGACGTAAAAATGGTGTGTTCGGCCTCTAATAAGTTGTCTACAATCTGTAAAATTGTTCATAATTTTGTGAATTTCGTTAGAGAAAAGCACATGTGTCGAGTGAAACGTGGCAACATATATGTGCCTTGCAAACATTGCATGCATTGCATACCATTATCATGTGGTTGGGTTTATGTTGGTGAAACTGGAATGTGTATCAATGTAAGACTACAGGAGCATGAGAGGTATTTGGCTATTGGTAGGGGTTGTAACTTATCTGGATATTACAAGGGATGTGAAGGCTGCTAGCCATTCCTTTCGGCAACACGCATTTTGGCACCACGTTCACAGCAAATTAACCAGAAAATTATCGAGGCTAGACACATCTTATGACTCGGTGACGAATGTGTGAGTGTGCTGCCCATAGCGTTAACATGTAGCGGGTTGGACTGTCTAGATGAGAAGAATGTTAAGGGCAATCTTTTACTTATGTTGTGATGTAGCTTATGTGTAATTGTGTAGTTTGTGGCATGTGGCTTTTCTGTATACTCTCTGTTCACTTCAATAAACTTCAGTTGCGAGTCAGTGCCTGTTTTGTTTCTTTTTTCGTCCCTGTCTCGTGCTGATAGATTTAAGTACTTGTAGAGTAGATTCACTGAATTGTGTACTTGCAGAGGCTTGTGAAAAAAACGAGATGAATTTTCTTTCCTTTATGCGGAATGGAAGGTTGAATTTTTTTTACTTAAATGTTTGCAGCATTAAATTCTATTCGGAAAGGTAATACCCACTTTATTGTACATTTTGTGTGCAATGGTGCCGGTGGCTGCATGCAACTGAAAACATTCGTCCAGGTTATCTAGCTAGCATCCTTCTTCCTTGTGCCACATTTTCTGAAATAATATTTTGTCAGATTTATTTCAATCAGAATTTCTAAGAACATATTGGTGATCACATATGACATAATTCAAAGCGTGATCATTGGTATTTTTTAGTCTGGGGCAGTACAATGAGAAGTACATAGTATATAGTAAAATTAAATATGACTAGTCTAACATAAACAAAACTACTCTTTTTAAGGAAAATTTTGCTACCGAAGTGCTGGAGTGACATGGCATTATGAAGACGTGGACAGTGTGCTGTATTCATGATGGCACGAGAACTTGCGTACAGTGCTTCAGGCAACTGGTGAGTACCTTGGTGCTGTGCTTCTGCTAATGTAGCCAAATTATGTTTTTAATCTAAGAGTGTATCTGAAAACTTAAGCAAAAATTAAGTTGTATTTAGATATTCTTGCACCAGATACCACTGTGAGAATTAGTTATTAATGATGCGTCTCACATGTACCCTTGTCTGCTGAATATAGTAAGCATGGCTTTCGAGCTGAGTGCCTCCGACATATGAAAACAAAATGGCCACTGGGCTGCTCCACGACGCGTGGAGCAGCCCAGTGTAGCACATTCAGGCTTCATGGAGTGGAGAATGAAGGCAGTAAATAATTTAAGAGTATAAAACTCAGCACAAACCACAGGACCAGGAAACTGACAGAACTCACCGACCCTGATGACACTCTTTGCATGAAGGGTGTTATAAAGTTGCCTGTCATGTAGTGCAAGATGGAGGTCGCACAGGACGGGTGTTAAATATGAGTTGATGCAGACACCTGTCATTACGTAGTACTCACTGTAGAACTCGAGCAAGAAGCAAAGGTAACAGCTGAGCATGGCCACTCTTGTGCTTTCCTCCGCAAGCAATCTGGAATTGCACTTAGAAATCCTTTATGCTTTCTCTTGACATATACATCATTGCTGCATGCGGTGAGGAAAAGTACATACCCTTGATGTCAAGTGACAGTGAACTCACATGGCTGGTAACAGCTCACTGAGGTGTTGTGATATATCTACAGGGCACCTCATGAGAACAAAGAGCCCTTGAAGGAATTCTCTCAAAGTTTGTTGCCACATGGACCTCTTCGTAATCAATGACTCTAAAAGGCAAGCCTTCCTTTAGTGTCACAAAAAAAGGCCTAGGACATGGGTCTTTTTGCTTCTCCATTAGTGCCAAAATGTTTGCTAGCGAGATCTTTCGCAGATATATAATTATTTCACAAAATGTCAAGAAGGAGGCTCAAGCTGCACCAAGCAGTACCAGTAAAAAACTTATCACAGCTGTTCAAAAAGCAGAAAGACTCATGCCTTCATCCTTCTTTTGCATCAGACACATGAGGACACTTCGTCTTTCTGGGTCATCATTTTGAAAAGGTTCACATGGCAACGGCCTTTGGTTAAATTTCTGCCAAGAGCCATTTTTTAAAACTTGAGCATCCGTTCCTTATGAGGCACACTGCAGAGATATTGGAATGCCTTAGTGAGCTGCTTCCGGTACGTGTGACTGCATTTTCACTGACATCAGATATTAGTACATTTTCTTGCACATGCTGAGATAATGGAAGCTATGAGTGAAAACATGCGGTTTTGGGGAAGTGTGCTTCCTGGGGCCGTATTCCAAGTTTGTGTCATAATAAAAACCATTATAATCTGCCGCAACGGGCATGCCCGGGAACTAGATATAAACTGAGTGCGGGACTTTCGCTTCGTCTTGTCTTGCCTATAACAAATTGGATGGACGATAAATTCGGCAAGCGTCTCCCACCTTTTTCAGATGTTACCAATGTTCCTTGCTCGCTAAGTTGTGCATTTAGTACTATGTACAGAAAGGCACCTGCATTGAATTGCATCTGGCCCCCATCCTGAGCTACTTTCTATTTGCACAAAATGATAAGCAACTGTAAAGACTTTCATGCGCACAGTGCCGCCAGGGAAAGCGCATTTTGTCTGCTTCTTTCTGGACCTGTGGTTTTTACTGTTTACTGTTATGAGAAATGAATTTTGGGCAATAAATTATAACGGATTGGTTCTCGGTGAATGGCTTTTGAAAGCTTCTACGAAAGCCGATTGTTCAATAGCGGATGGTTGAAATGCATTTGTGAAATTTATATGTGGTGTTGTGTGACCACTAAATTAGGATTTTTTTTATGCTTTTCAGATGGATCCGACAGCAATGTTCAGATGTACAATGTGTGTAGTTTGCCATGAAAATAAAACGTATGTACTTGTACTCACCCAAACACTTACCACTCTTTCATTCTAAGCTGCATTCTTAGTACGTATGCACTACATAATATGCTTAAGGAAAGCCTTGTACATAATACTTATTTCTTTGGCACCTTGACGGCTATATCTGCAGTGAACATTGAGGGCAGAAGCTATACGAAGACGCATTTTAATGTACTACAGAAAGTACATAATTACAATACAGATAATTTCCGCTCTAGATGAAATGACTTCCGAGTGAACGGAAACGTATGCATACACATTGCGGAAACTTCAATAAGAACAAAACATAAGCATTCGTTGTGAAAAAACGATTTCAGTCTCGTGCATAGCATGGCGTAACTTTCCGTTACCAAGAATGTGACAGTCGTCATACGGAGTCTCTGTTTCTGACATTTAGTCCGTACCTCATGTTGCGGAAAACCCTCCGGCAACGCATTACCAGCGGGTTTCTCTGTACTGCGGAGCATTTTTTTTACAGTGTATTCGCCTGAAGTCAATGCAGCGGTGCAGTTCATCCTGGATCTACAACACTCGTAAATTCAAAGAGGAACTCCCATGAAAATTTTTCAGCATAACTGTCCACACAATAATTTTAATAAATTCTGTCCACTGTTTTGTACGTATTATTCCAAGCAAAATTTTGGTGAAAAAAACTCCCCGTTAACGCATTTCTGCGGAATGGCGAACGGCCGACGACAAAACCACTGCCTTTCACTGCTCCCGCGTTGGACAAATTTCCAGACATTGCCGCTGCCTATGGCTTTCACCTCCCTCAGGCGGCTTCTCCTTGCGCTACCGTGACGACACGCAGCACCGCTTCTTGCCACACTTGCCGACAGAGCCGTCGGCAGCCTGCTTTTACCATTCCCGCTGCCTGTCTGCTCAAGCCCGTTTCTCTCGCTTACCGCAGACAGGCAGAAAAGCCTCAGTCGGCAAGTGTGGCAAGAAGCGGTGCTGCGTGTCGTCACGGTAGCGCAAGGAGAAGCCGCCTGAGGGAGGTGAAAGCCATAGGCAGCGGCAATGTCTGGAAATTTGTCCAACGCGGGAGCAGTGAAAGGCAGTGGTTTTGTCGCCGGCCGTTCGCCATGCCGCAGGAATTTCGTCAGCTGCCCGCTGCCTCCACTCCACTTTGAAAAACTAGCTGATGCAGCTCCCCGAGGTGACGCTGCATAACTCACCCCGACCATGAATACTCTATTGACTGCTCGACCAAACTTTCTGGCCGTTAGAGTCGCCAGTCTTCGTGTGCGCGCCCTCACTGACACCGATGCGCCCGTACCCGTTATCTCTGCTGAACTTCGCTGTCGTCGCCTCCGCAAAGTACTCACGCCTGCTACGTCCCGTGTGCATATCACACACGGGAGCACACCATTTTTCGGTGGACCATGTACCGCTCGCGTTCCTATTGCCGGCCGCCGCACAACAGTTAATGCTTTTAAATTTAATTCAAGCGATGGGTCGGCAGTCCACCTCTCCGCCCTCATTTTGGACGTTTCCATCCGAGAGAATGTGAACTGTTTCTAGGATCTTGTTTATTGTTTTTACACCTTTTAGCCACTGAAGACGGACTCACCCGAGGTTGCCATCACTGAAAAATATGAACGAATTTATAGTGAAGTTCTAAAATAAGCACGATTCTTACCTTCGGTGCAAATTTCTCTTTGCGCTGTCATTTTGAATGGATTGAGGCGCGCCCTCTATGCCATCAAAATGTACAGCAAAGCGGTGAGCACAATTTCTACCTTTTGCACGAAGACTAGCGGTTTCTAAGCCATCCGAAGGACTGAAAAAAGGCTAATTAAAGCAATGCTGACAGAGTTGTCAACGCTGATACAAAGCTCGTTTTCTAAAGACGGGCAGCCTGATCTGTATAATAACTCTACCAGAGCATGTCCCTTAAACAATGCGATGTTGTTGTTTTTTTGTCAGGGTGTCTGAGGTTTTCCGTTCCGAGCACGAGGGAGAGCACTTTTAGAGTGAGAAACGAAAGGCCTCGTGTCTGCTTATAATTTTAAACCACTTTTCTGTTTCAGCCCGAACATATGTGCACTGCGGTCGTGCGGCAAGGAAATAAGCAAAGTGTTCCCGAGGTGCAAATCCTGGTCTGCAGAGACGCAGCTCTAACTTACGAAGATCTCTGACGTGGCGGTCACTGAAATTCGCAATGAGTGTCGCATACATGTCGCGCGGTTATTTCGCGCCGCTTTTAGTTTTCAATAAAGAAACCACGTTCTAAAAGCTTCCTCCTCAAAGGCCAATAATTCCTGTGTGTATGAGACCAGTAAGGATGACAAGAATTTTAATTTTTTTCTTCAGGGCGTGTGCAAGAAAACAAGGAATGAAGAGCGAAGAGCAAAGGTCGAGCTAACAACGTTTTCCACTACCAATCTTCTCAAGAGAAATACATTAGGATCACGCCACATCTTTCAGAAATGCTGTTGCCATTGCTTTAAAATAGCAACAAATAGCCAAGGAGCTGGCTGTCTGGAGAATGCACTGAATTCATTTGGTCTATTTCTAAGCTTTGCGACTACGAAAAAAGCTCTGCATTATGAAAAAAAATCTTTTGTCTTAATTATCGAAACGACAAAAGGAAAAAAAAACATACCGGCCATAGGACTCCATCTTTCTTAATTAAAAATTAATAGCGATTTACGTTTTCAAAAGAGGAATACTGCAAACGTTGTGGTTGCAGCAGACAATTAATAAGAAATTTATACAGTTGGCTAAGAATGCAAATAACCCGCCGAAGCTGTCGTTTTCACTTCACGAATATGATGACTGTACATTATTTTTGCGCACAGATGCATGTAACGAAAGTCTTAAGTTACAAGAGGCCTAAATTTTGTCCCGCCAGACGTCGCGCATTCCTATGATGCTGCTTTCGGTTCGATTAAGTTGACGTATTCTTTTTTGAGGATTACATATACAGGTTGCTTGGTTTATGGCTTATGGGGGTTTACCATCCCTAATCCACTCAGTCTATGAGGGACATCGTAGTGAAAGGCTCAGGAAATTTCGAAAAACCTGGGTTCTTTAACGTGTACTGACATCACACAGTGCACGGGCCTCTAGAATTTCGCCTCCGTCGAAATTCAACCACCATGGTCGGGATTGGACCCGCGTCTTTCGGGTTACCAACTGAGCGCCATAACCACTGAATCACCACGGCGGCGAATATACAGGTTGCATAGTGTTCACCTGCGAAACCAAGTAACTCAAATTTGTGCACACATAATAGTTTTTATGTGGTGCTGGGTGAGTATTCCTTTGTTTATTTCAGTACCCCGCACCAACCACTATTACGAAATAAAAAACGCCAACTTTGACTATCTTTCCTGTTTCTTAAATATTAGTTCATACCAAACAGATGTTAAATTCGATATTCGAGACAGTCCTTTCTTCACTTTTTGTTATACTGTATTTCCAAACTATTCTTCCCTTCCCTTCTAAATTATACATCTCTTCCCTTCTATCATACCGTTTCCTTCGCTACCTTTTGCACTGCACTCTGGTACTGACCTCAGGGGCATGTGTAGTACTATCCTCGGTAGCGATGAAAGCTTTTACCTAAACCAAGACACGTCTGTTTGTGAAAACCTTGACAAAGTGGCTACAGGTTATCCCTTCGCTCCCTCTACTGACTTTTCCTTTTAAAAAGCGGTATCCTCGCATTTTCGCTTTGCCTGTTGCGCGAATGATCGCGCAGTGGCTACGAAACCTATTTGTACCATTCAAAAAGTTCTGAGCAGTTCAAAAATAAGAGCAGTGACGAAAGTGAAGCCAGTGTCGGAACCCAGCTAGAGTGAGATTTTTGTTTTCAACAGCACAAAAAACAACATAATAGAAAGTAAGAGAACAGCCAATCCCGAAAACAACTCGGCCTCACTGCAATGAAGATATATCTCGATGTTACTGCAATGTAGATACCTATCATTAAGCGAGAAAAGCTATTTCAGGGTCATCCACTACGAGTACTGAATTTTGAATGGGTATTCCGCCCATTTTATACTAGCAGAAAAACATGGCTGTGGGTTATCTCTGGCTAAGCCTGGAGTAACGCGATAGCTACAGCTGGCCGAGTGGAACTTGCTCAGTTGAATTGCAAAGTCAGTCTTTCGCCGGTCCGTTTCACTGGGCGTTCCTTCTGCATCTTCCTCCCCCTTGACGCGGCGCATGCGCACACCTGTTGCTGCTCGGCTTGGCCGGCCCGCCGCGCCTCCGGCAGCAGCAGCTGCTCCGCACCACGTGACTGTCCACGTGACCAACCACGTTACCACGTGGCGGTGGCAGCGTCGCCACGCCGTGGCTACGCTGCCACCCTCACGTGCCACCTCCACGCTGAAGGCTCGAAATGCTACCGTAAATCGCTACAAAATGCCTTTCGTCATACATTTGAGATATACCGACTTCATAGATTTTCAACGCGCGCTCAGATATGTAGCTGTTCTTGTGTATAACGGTACAAGTACCATATTAAGGAACCTACGCCATGTTTGATTCCTTCATAATTTGTGGAATAGAGGGTGATAGGATAGAAAGGATATGTTTGGAAGGCAGCCCACACTTGTCACCACAAAGATCAGGCAACGTGCAAGTTTTTCCAGAAACTAACGAAACCATTTACATTTACCAAAGAAGTCCAGTGTTTACTTTTACAGCGCCAAATTTGAACCTCAAGCGGAAGGTTCGTGATTGTGCTCCGCCTGTGCTGCGTGACTAAAGCCAAATGTAATAGTAAACGAGTGCCACTAGTTCTTATGCACGCCCGATAAAGCTTGTCAAGAGCACTCACGCGCTTCTATAGTAAGGAAATTATGCGAAGTTGTAAAGGACGTGTTGGAAAATACGTGCGAACACCCTGTAAACGAGCACTGAATTCGCTCGTTACATAGATGTTGTGTTAAGATTTCACTTCATTTGCTCTACAGCCCACCACTCCAGCGCCTTAGACGATTGTAGTCGGGTATAAACTATACGATGCCAGTGAAGGTAAAAAAAAACTCCAGGCAATTGAAAATATTGATAGCACTCTCCTACGGTCTCGCTCGCAGCCCAAGTGCCGTTTTGAGATTCTAAACCCCGTACACCATACGATACCGCACAATATCATGCCATACTTGTTCAGTGCCATTATTGATGCGTTAGCCTTAGAAGAGCATGTGCAAACGAAAATGGCTGCCGCCGTCAAACGTGACGTGTGGCGCTCAACGCGGTGCGATCCAGGTGACAACGATGTGCGTGTGTCTCGCGCATGGCAACCTGCCGATTTGATTGTCAGTAAATTGCCCACTGTGGCGAGTAAATGAATCGTCAGTCGCGAGAATTTGCTCCGGAAGAACAACGTGGGTCTCACAAGCCCCACTGCCAGCTGGGTTTGAAATAGGTACCTACCAATGCAGTGGCATATCGCTTAACGGCTGCACCACTGCTGCAAGAGTGGTATGATACTCCCTGCTATTAGTTAATAGAGAGTGATAGCATAATGCTACCGTGTTTATGCTACGATTTAGCGGGCCTGACTACCGACATTTGCGCATGCGCGGCTATTACCAGGTCGCTAGCACTTCACGGGATCTAGTTTAGCGGTGCTTAGAGTTAGCATTAGCTCGTAAACAATCATAGCGACGCACAGCATGGCCGCTTCGGAGCAACTACATCACCGCCGTAGCATCACCTCGCTGTGCATGCACAGAACTTGACTTCAATCTCGTCCAAAGAAGCCAACATGCAGTGAACTATTGCGTTACACCCGCCTTCAATGGCTGCACACTTTTCTAGCACCCTACTTCCGTCTTTACACCCCAATTGCCTCCCCGGTTAAAATCTCTCTTTTTCTTTAAAGAACTCTTTTTCTCGCTGCCGCACTAATCAGCACAAAAGTTCTCGCGATAAATGAACGCATTTATTTTAATTCGCATGCTCTCACTTATACGTCGAGGTTTGAGCCACAACTACCCCTGTTTTTGAGAACATTTCGCGTTATTCGAGCAGTTAATCCTAACTATGAGTCGTGTATATAGTGCTCTATCGTGTGCATATCAAAATACCAACGACAACACCGCAGTTCTTCACCTTTGTGTACGCTTTAACATATGTCTTCCTTTTCGTAGTTTTTTACATTGGAAAAAAGTTTGGTAATTAATTTTCTGTATTCCTCACTAAGTGCAGAAAATAAAAACTGTCTCTAGTCCAGAGTTGGCACACTTTGACTTGCTATCACCAATTGGCGCCACTGTATTAGATCCAAACCATACATCCAAACATCCAAGGAAGCGACGCTGCGGCTTGGCAAGCAGAAGGCGCCTTTGCTGCGCCTTCAACAGCGTTTGGAGCGCAATGAGCGCTGCGTACGCAAGCTCACTGAATTCTGCGTAGTAGAAGTGTCTGCTGGCTAGAATAGCCAAGGGCGTATTTGAAAATACGCTTCAGCGGCTTTTCAAATGCACCCGTGGTGCTTGCGACGTGCAGAGAAAAATAGGATTAAAATTCATGTAGCATCTCACTCGATAAGAATGCTTGCAATGCATCAGTATTTCTGTTTGCAATAAAAGCTAGGGAATCTGCCATCATCATCACTCGTTTCTGCATTACGGTAACTTGATACGGTGTGTTAGATGAGGGGTTCGGAGTCACTCTCGACGGGACCACAGGTCAGGAACGACGCTTGCTCCGACCACCGCCACCACCACCAGGACAAGACTGCCGAGGAGTTAAAGGAGTTGGATGATGGGAGGAAGGTCACGAGAGGGTTTATTTACATTATTTACATGGCCAGAGATCACAAGTGAACTTCGCTCCGAAGAGAGGATCTTAAGGTAAGATCATAACAGAGGATGCAAATGGAGGATCCAAAAATGGAGCATCAAGGATGATCCCTAAATAAAGCAAGCAGATGGAGCATTCATGGAGGATTCCAAAATGGAGAATTAAAAGGGAGCATGATTTTCACTGCACTCGCTGTCCCGTTTTATGCAGTTCTCGGTCCCCAGATTCCCCAGGTTGAGGACGTCTCCGCCAGGGTGGGTGTGGCCTAAAACTTGTATTATCGCGCACAAACACGCACCACCGCCGACAGAGACACGCCCTCGTCACGTGTCCAGCCAGGGACAGAGGAGGATGCCTTCGGGTCCACGCCGACTGCGGAGGGTGAAAGTTTTCTGGCCAGCCGAAAGTCCCCATGCGGGGCTGACGCCTGTTCTTTAGATGTCAGCCGACGCGCCGGACAAGATCGTACCGTCGGGTCCAGTAGCCGAAAGGGACGCTTCGTTCTTGGCGATGCCTGCGAAGGCTGGTGGACGATTCCCGCTAATCCGCCGCCGTTTTCTACGCCGACCGCCTTCAACCGGGAACCACACCCCATTATTTCCCTCAGCTTAGTCAGGGGCATTTGGGATTAGCTGCCGGTCGATCAGTGCGGCGGCCTCTCCGCTTCGCACCGAGCCCGCCCGGGCAACGCTCTTCGGGGCACTCGGGTCGGGAACGTGGATGCAATTCTTATCGCGTGGTTCGGGACCATCCCTAAGAAGCTTAGTGTTGGTTTTCAACAGGTGAGCCTTGCGGACGACGCCGCTAATACAGACGGGCTGACGCCCGAATGTAATAACTGCTCCGCGGCCCGGAAAATCTCGTTTGGCCAGCGCTCCCAATCGCTGGGCAAGAAGAGATGGGCTTGCGTCCACGTTGATTTCCTGGCTTGCAGTATCAACTCCAAAGACAAACCGAAAGCATCAAACCACCAACGAACGAAAGCATAGATGGGACGTTCCGGAGAACAAAGCACGGCCCCACGCGCAAGCGCCCGGAATTCACTCCAGACCCACCAGGCTTCCTTTTAACGCCAAACCAAATCCTGCTCGCGAATAATGATCCCTCAATTTTGCCCGAATTTAGAGTCAAACTGAGCGTCCGCGTCACATATGAGGTCGCCAGAAGAGACTGCCACGTTGTACTATAAGCGGTGGTGTGTCAAAGGCCACAAACTTTGAATAGAAACTTCATTCTTTATCAATCAAAGCTCTGATCCCCCTACACCGCCCGAATATCGAATTTCTGCTTGAAATTTTGGCCCACACTCAGATTAATCTAAGATTTTTTCTCAAAGAAGCTTGATCGCTCGAGACTGAGAATCAACGGCTCCGGTTGAACTCTCAAAGATGCGACTGCGCATCACAAACCTTACTCACTCTCGTACTAGCGAGATGCTTCCCTTAATCTCATTGTGTCAATGTGACACCTCGTCACCATCATCTATACACAAAGCTGCTCCAGCTGTTCTGCGCAAAACTCTACACCTTCACTTTATTAGGTTAATCTCCGAATACCAAAATCGGCTAACAAAGCAGTCGTCGTTAAACACAAGTACTCGAATACGCCCAAATGCGCGTACTTTTATTGCCCTGCAATGCCTTAGCTACACTGTCGCTAATGTAGCAACAAACAATTGGTATCTCAACCGAGTCTGACACGCCCGAATCTACCGAGCACACAAAAGCAAATATGTGCCGAAATTAAGAGACAAAATCCGTCTGTAGCGAACAGTTTCCATTACGGAACCAGCGTCTCGTCTACACGACTCTAGCTACATTCCTGTGAGTGCCGTTGTCACTGGCTAGGAGCAAATTGACACTCTTGATTGCTAACTCAATGGCACAATAGCTTTTATTTAAGTTATAAGAAAACAGAACCATATCCTGTCAACTCCGAATCGTCAGCCCAAAACAAAGTAGTCTTTTCTACCCCGAATTCACAAACCGCCAAAAAAGGAATAAAAAAAAAACAGCTACTTCGACTGACTACACGCGGTGAAAGCTGACTCACCACCCCCTCTTTGAAGGGATTAGCCTTTCAGACGCGCCCGCCGGGGTCGCGCTTTGACTGATTGTCCTGCTGTCAATGTTTGACAAAAAGCTGCTAAAAAATTCATTCCTGACCGCTACTGTCTAATCAACAAACCCTACACGCGCTCAGAAGACCCTGGTAGCCTATGCAGTGCCGATAACTATCTCCTGGTGACGAACAGCGTCCGACTCGAGAAGCTACCATTTGTTCGTGCCCCAACCAAGCTCGGCTACGCTTTCGCCCTGCGCGCTTCCCGGAATACCGTGCGAGAGTTGAAGGACCCATCCTTCATCTCGAGTGCACGCGCTGAACCCGTCTGTACACGTCGTTTCTGTTGCTCGATTCTAGCGATCGCATCCTTAGAATGTCACGCAACTTAGCATCCCCTGACCTGTCGGGTCGCTTTGATTTTTTTCGTACCGCCTGTCTGTCAGGTCGGGGTGGTCCGGGTCTTTCCGCAGGCCGATGCGCTTTGCAAAACCTCGAATCTGTTCTGCTTACAAGCTGCGGTCTTCCCTTTCGGTTACAGCAGTCAGGTTTAGAATCATCCGCGCATGTCGCCAAACCTTAGCCGCTAATTTGGAAGGTTTAATGCGGGAAGCTTTTGCTTTCCCTTCTGCCGCATTTCTATCAGGACTATCGTTATCAGTAGTCCGCGCAAATTAATTTAGGGCTTCACGTTTGAACCGTTTTATCCTGGTTCATGCCCTTTTCCTTTTTTTTCAGCCTAGGCTATTCCGTGTGCGTCTCCTCATTACAACTAGCTTCTAGATTTTCAATTGCACCTCCGGTGCCTCCATCCAAGTCTAAACTGGACTCGTCGCCTTGGCAGCGCGGTGTAAGCTCCACACCGTTACCAGGCGAACCTTCCACTGCCCCCAAGTTGGCCCGTCCATGTTTCACCTGGCTCCTTCGCAGCGCGGTGTCCGCTCCACGCAGTTGACAGACGAACCTTCCTCTGCCCCCGAGTTCGGCAGTTCACTTTCCCGAAAGTTGTCTTCCACCGCCTGCTTGTCGCGCTCAGTGCTTTCCTCAAAAACGCACTGCTCATCTACAATCAGGCTATCGTCCTCTGCCTCAGCCTGGCACTCCGTACTGCATTTTAACCCACCTGCAGCTCCACACAATTTATACGCAAGCTTCGCAGTTAGCCAGAACTTGCTCACTGCCACCGCAGTGACCCTACAACTCGAAGTTGCCCCAATTTGCAATGCCAAAAGGGTTCCACTGTTTCCCATCTGATACCTTTACAGAGCCGCCTGTTCTCAGCCTTGGGTTCGACCTGCTCTAGCTCCGCTGCTGGTTTCCGCATAGCCTCTTCGAGAACTTTCTTTTGCTCCTGCAGTTCTACCTCTTGTTTCTGCATCTCCATTTCCTCAGTTCTTTTGCATTCCTGTATTTTTTGCCCACCGTTGCGTGTTATCCCAAGCAATTTCAATATCATCTTCTAATTGCGTTTCAAAAATTTTAGCTGCCTGAATAATATCCGAATTTTCCATCTTTTCCCACGCATCCAATCCTAACTCATCGCACAAAAACCACAGTCCTGCCCTCGACAACCTCTTCAAGTCTACGGTCGCTGCCTTTAAATATTAGTTTTACTCGCTCATGGTGATTCTGAGCTACTACCCCTCTGCTACAGAAATACACCCGATAAACGAACTGTTCAAATTGTTAACAAAGAATTTGAAGCCTGGAAAATCCAAAGCAAAAACCAAGCACTCACCGACAGATGCAGCACCATGTCACCTGGTTCATCACACCGCTGCCAACCAGTTGTTGGATATGGCGCTTTAATCCCCCCGCTGCCACCAGTTGTTAGATGTGGGGTTCGAAGAAGCTCTGGACGGGGCCACTGGTCAGTAACGACGCTTGCTCCGACCACCGCCATCACCACCAGGACAAGACTTCCGACGAGTTAAAGTAGTTGGATGATGGGAGGAAGGTTACGAGAGGGTTTATTTACATTATTTACATGGCCAGAGATCCCAAGTGAACTTCTCTTCGAAGAGAGGATCTTAAGGTAAGATTATAACAGAGGTTGCAAATGGAGGATTCAAAAATGGAGCATCAAGGATGATCTCTAAATGGAGTACGCAGTAGGAGCATCTACGCAGTATCCCAAAATCGAGCTTTAAAAGGGAGCATGATTTTCACTGCAGTCGCTGTCCTGTTTTATACAGCTCTCAGCCCCCAGACTTCCCAGGTTGAGGACGTCTCTGCCAGGGTGGTTGTGGCCTAAAACTTGTATTATCGCGCACAAACACGCACCACCGCCGACAGGGACACGCCCTCGTGACGTGTCCAGCCAGGGACAGAGGAGGATGCCCCAGGGTCCACGCCGACTGCGGAGGGTGAAAGTTTTCTGCTCAGCCGAAAGTCCCCACACGGGGCTGACACCTGGGGCCACTTGCAAAAAACGTTTTAGCCAGGCTTAATCTAGACTTCATGCTAAATCGTAACTCCTTGGAGGCTTAATCTTCCCTAGCCGACAAGTCGCTTGCACGAAAGAAACTAGACTGGAAGTAGACTAGAATGAAGTTTGGAAAAAGGCTGGAACCCAAGCTACAGTCGAGCAGTCTAGTCTCAATCTTCTCCAGCCATATCCAACATGTCTGTCTTGCGTTTGGTCCGCCTCGAGATGCTCGCCGAGCGCCTGTTGCGTCGTGAACGTGTGTGCCGGGACCGGACCAACATTTTCGAAATTTTCGACGCGGGCGAGCTGCGAAGGCGATTTCGGTTTGGCCGCGCTGGCATCGCGTACCTCGCTGAGCTGCTGCGCGACGACCTCGAGCATCCAACCTGCCGGAGCTACGCTTCGCCACCGGCGGCTTTCTGATCACGGCCGGAGATACGCTCAACGTGCACGAGTCGACTGCCAGCCGCACCGTTCAGCGAGTTGCTCTTGCCCTCGTCCACCACAGCGCCGCTTGTATACGGTAACCCTCGCTTTAACCCTTCGCGATTTTTTCTAGCTTTATTGCGGGCGTTTCGGCTCCCTGCAGCCTGCTTCTACGACGCCGTGTGCAGCGGCTGCCTCTGCTTCCTAACCAGGCAGTCGCCTCTATATATATGCAGGCGCTTTCGCAAAGAAATTGCGGCACGGAAAAGTACGGAAGAAACGCTCGATAGCAGTTATCGGTTTTGGTTGCAAGAAAACAAGCAGCGCATAGTGTAAAGAAATGATGTAACTTGACAACTTGCACAGAGCATTATTACGCGCTGCACAAAATTGTTAACGTTGCGATCGCAAGACGGACGTGCGGAAATCGCGTTTTGGGCAGAAACTGCGCAGTTTATCGTGTTCCTAGCGGTGGGCTACTTTTCGCCTGCGGTGCCGTGGGATTTGTGCGCTAGAGCTAGAAGTTTTTGTGTAGGAAGGCTCGGAAGTGCCCTCAAGTGTGACAGTGTGTCCCGCATGACATCGATTTGTGTTCTGTATTTTCCAGATGGCCCTCGGCGAACGAACTGGATGAGCTGCAGGGCAGCTTCTACGCTCTGGGCGGCTTCCCCTGCGTGGTGGGCGCAATAGACGGCACGCACGTGAGGATCCAGGCACCCGGGCTGAACGGGGAGGCCTACGTCAACAGGCATTTTTACCACTCCATCAACGTTCAGCTCGTAGTCGACGCTAACTGCCGGATCTCGACGTCGTCACCAAGTGGGCAGGTGGAACGCACGACGCGCGGGTGCTTGCCAACAGCACCCTTGCCGAACGCTTTGACAGGGGATTATACACCGGCCTGCTGTTGGGAGACAGCGGGTACCCGTGCAGGCCATGGCTGATGACCCCATTCCGGACGCCAGACACTCCTGGGAAGAGGCGCTACAATGCAGCGCGCGGCACTACGAGGGCAGTGGTGGAAAGGTTCGTCAACGCGCAGTCAGCATACGAGAAAGTCTCGCCTGTCGGTTTTGCCTTTCCCAGTGCACCGTGCGCAGAAGTGAAATAATGAGAAGCCCGTGCCGAGACGTTGCTAGGCATTCTATGATTATATCGTTATGTTAAAATCATGCAATGGTATGAGTGCGTTGGAAGATTCACAAGAAAAAATGTCCGCACAGAGTCATTTGTACAGTTTAATTGCTCATAGCCTTCTGTTACCTCCCAAGTTATTTTTCTGTTGTTTATGTACAGTGGTTGACATTCATGATTTTGTCACAGTGCAAGCAAGTGGCGACTTTTGAATTGGTGTAACTGTACTGCCGCAATTTTCAAGGCTTTTGTTTAGTCATTTGTTGATTCACATGACATTATAATTGCACATGATAAAACATGAATCAGTAAAGTAATGGCGTGAGGTTTAGCCCGAAGCATTCACAAAGGCTTCATATTAGTACATCTTTTCATGAACATGAAAACTGTGCGGTCAGCACTAAGGCTGTGTTCCTCCTACTTGCTGTACAGTGCTCACAGAATAATTCGGAACGCCGGACAGGCAGCGGCTCGTGAGCGAAGCGCGCCGACGTAGGAATACGGAGGCAGACTGCGCTTGCGCGGCCTCCCTAGCAAGCGAGCCTCGTTCCCTAGTTAACCTAGATTAGATGCTGCCTTGCTCCAGAGAAGGCTAGCGCTAGGGGCTTTTTAGCTTTGAGAAAAGGTCTGGGCGAGCGGTGTCTCTGATGCGCTGCGTGTTCACGCGCTGTCCACCCACTCTCTGACAAGCGCAAGCGCGCCTTGCTTGCGTTGCGTTGACGCCGGTTTCTGAATTCACTTGGCGAGACAGTCACGCTCTCTGTCATTACCGATATGGCTGGCATAGAACTGCTGTTCATATTTTAAAACCCGTAAGCCAGGTCTGGAAAATCTCACTTCTCGCGCAATTCCTGCCTGAGTTTAATTTCCCATCGTGAATGAAAGCATAATTTTAGGAAAATAGCGAGGTTTCGTTGGCTGGTGTAAAAGAACATTAAAAAAATGTTTTCAATAAATTAAGCTTCGTATTTCTCAGCACATATTTCGTGCGCAAAACTTCATGCAGCCGGCTCTTATTAGTCATCTATTCAAGGGCACTCATTGAGGTCGTGCGAGTTGAATGCCAAAAAAAATTGGCGTGTTGGGCAAACTTGAGTTATGTAACAGGAAGCACACTGGCTTTACTTTTTGCAGAACGAAAAAAGAGCTGGAAATCAACTCCGCGTTCTGTGGTATGCGGTAGGGCAACCTCCACAACGGTCATACACGCAAGCACGCTTCCTGCTCGAATCACACTGCAGCTTCTTGCCTGCATGGGCGCGAGGAGTTTGATACCTTCGCAGTAATAAAGGCACTTCCGTTCCCCGCTAATGTTTGTCCACACTACAGCTCACATATGTATGAGGAAGGCTTTTTCATTGTACCCCACACATTCTCAATCATTTTAAATCCGCAGCTATGAGAGGCCTCATAAGTAGGCGCATAGCACGTTGTCATTGGAGATAATTTTTTTTTATTACAGATACCTCAAGGGCCCTTGGGTGAGGGCTTTACATGAGGGGTATATAGCATAGCCCTGGTGTGCACAGAACAACGGTTCTACAGGAATAAGCGGCACTCATTTTCAAGCGGTCTGTCCAGACTGCAAGAAAATAACTGGCCGTCGAGGGTGTCAGAGTAGGCACCAGGTGTGAATGACGGGAACAGCCGTACTAGTGGACTGAGGCCGTCGTTCTTAATCGCTTCCCAAACATTCACAGCATAGCTGCCGAGCGCCGGGCACCACCGTCGCACTTGACGCTAAAACTCACGAATCGTACTTCCTTTCCACTGTGCACAATTGATAATGGGAAATGATTGGCCAACATTTTAGGTTCCCGACGGTGACTAGCATAGGCAAAACCCGGCGTCCTTCCTTTATGCAGCAATGACTCGCGGGCCCGATTGATAACGAAGTATGAAGATAAAAACCATGGCATTGTCACGGAAGTCTGTCCTTTACAATCGAGACACCATGCCGAAGAGAGTGCCTATCGATGTGCGGCGCACGATAATTAAATTATCTATGCAAGGTGCACCGCAGCGCGAGATATGCCGCCTCACCGAGAGGTCTATAAGCGCCGTCAATATATATTCAAGCATACAGGGACGAAGACGGACGCCTCGGAGATGCGGCTCGATCCGGACGACGCCGATGCACGTCAGAGGAGTCGGACTCCCTCATCGTTGCCGCAGCGGTCGCGGACCCTTTCCAAAGCGCCCGCCAAATCAAGGAATCCCTTAACTTGGCGGCCAGTGAAGAGACAATTAGGAGGCGCATGCGAGATGCCGGGCCTCATGGGTTTGTGGCAGCCCAAAAGCCTCATCTTACGGAGCGGCAAAAACGACAGCGCCTTCACTTTGCCCGGACGCAAGAGCATTGGACGGCAGAAGAATGGACACAAGTCATCTTCTCCGATGAATCCACGTTTTCTTCTAGGTGGGATCAACAGCGCCGCGTCTGGAGACCATACAACTGCAGGTATTTGCTTTGTTTTACACTTGATTTTCAATAATTCGTGCTCATACCACGCTCATAATCTATAAATCTCAGATTTTCACTGCGCCTTCTCTTGGTGTAGGTACGAACCCGGCTACGTTTCCGAAGTTCACAGTAGTGGTCGGTGTGCTGTGAACGTTTGGGGAGCCATGAACAAAGAGGGACTGGGCCCGCTAGTTCGGCTGCCGCCATCGTTCACAGGTGATTCCAGCTGTGAAGTTATTGATGTTCACCTCTTGCCACACGCTTTGGACGGACCATTTAAGGATGGATGCTTCTACTTTCAGCAGGACCTCAGCCCTGTGCACACCGCCAGAGTCTTGCAAGACCTACTTCAAGAACGTGCTGTGCACTTACTTGATTGGCCTCCGAAAGGCGCAGACTTCAACCTGATTGAAAATGTGTGGGGCGCAATGAAAGAAAGCCTATCCCACATGAATCCAGGATCCGTCAGTGCCGACGAGCTGTGGCAGGCCATAGCCAGAGAATGGAAGCAGCTTGGTGAAAAAACGGATTTCATAGGAGCCCTCTACGAGTCCCTTCCGCGCCGACTACAAGCTGCGATCCGCGTGGAAGGTGCATTGACGAGCTATTGAAGGCCGACATGCTAAATCTGGTGCTAAAGAACTTCAAGGCAACGGAGAGTTACCTTTATGTTCTTTTTTTTGCTGTTCTGGAGAAGAATAAACCCAGCGAGATTCCTGTTGTGCATCTGCGCAGTGCTTCCCATGCTGTTTTTGTTCTATTTAACTCCTATGGCCTACACTTGACGAACATCGTATAGTCATGCCAACAAATGGAAACACGCGATATAATGCAAGAATACTCACCACAAGGAGGATAGCAAAGCGACCGGTACCACAAGGACGCACTCAAATACCGAATTCAAATCTCAGGGATATTCTTGAGCCTAAAATATAATATTAGTACAGTGCTAGATGCATGAAAAAAAAACTGTGGATGAAGTAGGCACTGAGAAACCCGCCACCTTAATTTATTTCTAGAACAGTTTTATTGCCGTTAGCCCTTTCACTCCTGCTAAATGATCGGTCAAGTCTTCGTCAAAATGTTCGTTTAGTTCACGATATACAGTTTAACTGAAGAAGTAATTTCACAATAATAATAATAATTGGTTTTTGGGGAAAGGAAATGGCGCAGTATCTGTCTCATATATCAGTAATTTCACAAGAAATGGACTTTTCACACCCGCTACCGAATCGCAAAAGGGGCCAGCAGTGCTATGGTAGCGAATCCGCGGAGCTCGTTACACAATCATGGAAACCTCGGCTGCATCACAGAATGGATTCATACGCCGTCGGCAAACCGCCGCAAGCAGTCCACTTTCGATTAAAGATAACGGTGGGCAGCAAGCGAAAATGGCATGTCACAGCCACTGCATTGCTCAGCACCCCTGTCCCTGCGCTAAGAGGCCCTTTCGCTAGCATTCTGGAGCAGAAGAGCTAATCTAGGTACCCTAGAGAACGAGGCTCGCTCCTTAGGGAACCAGCGCATGCGCAAACCGCGTCTGTAATCTTCCGCAGGCGCGCTCCGCCGGCGCCCGGCCGTCTTCGCGGCGTTCCGAATTATTCTGTGAGCACCTGCATGTGTTCATTCCAGTGTTGTCCTCATTCGAACTCATGGCAACCAACTCAAAGGATGGGACAGGTGAACAAGAAAATGAGCACCGACCCATCGTTTTTTGCCGGTTCCATCCTCGGGCTCTCTGTCGTGATTCTGCACGAGCCTGCCCAATCAGTCACCAGTCCTCTCAGAGTGCCCTCATTTGCTTCCGTGATATAAACAAGGAAAAATATAACGGTATACTTTGATCTGCACCACAGATAATTGCGCTTGATGTCCTTCATAGGGCTTTCATTCAATGACCGTAGTGGCCAGATTTATGTAGAGTCTCAGGACACGTCGTTCAATTAGCGGTGGTACAAGAGCACTGCCGCAATCTTCTGTTACAGGACCATAGGGCAGCTGAAAAGAAGATTCCACTGCCTGCATGCAGAGCTGCGGATGGCTCCAGACCGATGCCCTGCCATCATTGTAGCGTGCCGTGTGCTGCACAATGTGGCTAAAAACTATGCATGCCACTATGACGAAGCGTGCCAGGTGCCACCAGAAGTTGCGGCTGTGCCAAACTGTGGAAACAAGGATGGCAGTGCAGTCTGCAGTGCCCTTGTGCAACAGCACTTTTCTCACTGTGAATGCAACTTAATTCATTGAAATCCTGAGGTGAAATGTGTGCTGAAAGCATCTCAACATGCATATCTTGGCAAACTGACAACGCTACCTAATCAAAATTCCTCCTAAATTAGCTGCTCTCCCGGGGCTGCGACTCATATTCTATGCAGATGATATCACTTTATGAACGAAAACTGGCAGCAATGGTCAGATAGAGGACACACTGCCACAAGCTGTAGAAATTTATTTATTTTCGCACAGTGCAACCTTTATTGGGGCTATTGCAGGAGTGGGGTTAATAATTCGTGTAAAAACGGCAACATACAACAAAAATGCACGCACGCACGCACGCACGCACGCACGCACACACACACACACACACACACACACACACACACACACACACACACACACACACACACACACACACACACACACACACACACACACACACACACACACACACACACACACACACACACACACAAAAGATTGCAGCTAACATGTTTGAATACATAGTGCCAACAATGTGATAGGCTGTAACTAATAAACTGATACAATGCACAATGAACACAACACAAACGGAAACGTCATGTGGCAGCGATCGCTGTTAAAAATGGCTTCAATGGAAGAGGCCGCGTTATGCCAGTAATTAAGTTCCAATATTTAACGGTACCAGGAGAAAAGCTGTGTTTGAAATTATTAGTACGGGCAAAGCATGGCTTAACATTAAGGCTGTGATGACTCCTCTGGGTGATCGAAGAATATCGGGTAAGATAAACGCTAGTTGTGACTTGATGAAGTGAATTGACGATGCAGTGCAAGAACTGCAGTGAATTCACATGACGGTGAACGGACAAGGGGGTTAGATTAAAAGCATACAAGGCACAAGCAGGAGAAAATTCCCGATCATATTGATGGTATATGAACCTGATGGCTTTCCTGTGGACGCTCTCAATTTGAATAATTTCATATTGTTAATGATGATTCCAGACGGGAGACGCGTATTCTGTTGCGGGACGAATTAAGGATTTGTACATTAATAGCTTAGTTTGTTTTGGTGCATTAGGTAACGTTGTCCTCAAATAATATAAGACCTGACTGGTAAAACAGCGAATCAGAGACACACCACGAGGCCGTCGAGCCAGAAATTACAGAAATTACAAACATTCATCTCACTTAACATCTGGGTGGAAGGGCTTCCTGTAAAGCAAGTTCAAACTATAAGAATCCCTGGACTCTTCCTTCAGTCAAACAGGAAGGACAAGAGACATTATAAAGACTAAAGACAACCGCAAACATGACAGTAAGACTAATAAGACAAATTGCTAACAAAAGGACACGAGTGAAGGAGAAAGAACTGTACAGAACAGTACAAGCATTTTTACTAAGAAGGCTTGTGTGCGCACTCCCATACCTGAAATTACTCAGCACTGATAAAGCCAAACTAGAGGGTATAATTAGACACGCATACAAGGTTGTGTTAAGGCTACCGAAGTATACCTCCGCCGCAACAGTCGGAACGCAACACAGTCAAAATGCTTCACATTCAAAAATATCAATCAAAACGTATCACAGAAACGTTGTATCGCTGTCAAAACGCATCACGCATACTATGCATGAAATGCTCAGTGGAAACTTGTCTACTGAAATCACAGAGCAACTACGGGTGAAAATCTCTGCTGAAGTTGCACATGCTGTACAATAAGCATTATGCAGTACTTAAGAGAATGCATTGTTGGGCGAGTCGGCCAGTCATGATGAACAAAGGGTGTTGCGCATATGTAAACAAGGACGAGAAGGATATACAAGCGCTTGATGTGTGCCCTTCTCGTCCTTTTTTATGTGTGTGCAATACTTATAAACAAGGACATGCATAGGAGAGGTACAAGTAAAACCGAAACTGTGGCCTTGTGGTAGAGCATCTGTCTCGCATTCGGGAGGTGCTGGGTTCGATCCCCAGTGCCGCAGGGTACCCATTGGTTCTCTAATAAGTACAAGATTTCCCCCGGCTTGCTGCTCGGCTCCTTTGGGGTGAGATGCTTGCGAAAAGGGTCCTGGACCTAACCGTAAAAAAAGGGCCACAAATGGGCTTTTACCGCACGAGGTGGATGAAGGGTTGCTTGACGGCGGAACTTATCTCTGATCCGTCAAGGCAACGGTTTGGTCCAGGACCCTTTTCCCAAGCATCTTACCCCTGAAGAGCCGAGCACCAGGCCAGGGGAAATCTTGTACCCATCAAAAATCTGGTGGGTACCCGGCGGCGCAGGGTATCGAACCCAGAACCTCCCGAATGTGAGGCGGATACTCTAACGCAAGGCCACCGCTTCGGTTGCACATTGTAAGGTTTATGGAGACAGCCGGTGGTCTGATTCCGCTGCGTATTCGGCCCGGACACCTGCAACCGGGGTCACTGCACGGCGATAGGCATCTTGGTTCCCACGGCCGGTCCTCGCGAGGTTTATTGGATTCGAGACGGAGGATTCCACTGCCGTTTGTAAACAACATTGTTCCCGGAAGATCGACCGTGCGGCACGGAGGCAGTTAGCGACCGCCAGAACCGAGCAGGGGTGACTCACCCCTTCAACTGTGCCTACTCGCCGGCGCCTCGCCCATTCGGACTTCCCGGAAGACGTGTCCGACTTCACAGCGTGAGAACTGTCGTTCGGAAGCGAAGACAACGCTCTCTCTGGTGGGGGCGATTGTCCAGCGGCAATCTCTCTCTCCGGCGAGGCATGTGACGGGGGCGTGTCCCTATGTGAAGTGGTGTGTGTGTGTGTGTGTGTGTGTGTGTGTGTGTGTGTGTGTGTGTGTGTGTGTGTGTGTGTGTGTGTGTGTGTGTGTGTGTGTGTGTGTGTGTGTGTGTGTGTACGACAACGCAAGTTAGGCCACACCCAACCTGGCGAAGCCCTCCTCGAACCTGGGGAATCCTAGGGACCGGACCCTTTTTAAACCGGACAACGAGTGGCGTGAGGAAGGAATCCTCGATCATCCTCAGATCTTCTCAGATCCTCCGACCTTCCCCATCACCCTCCAATGGGTTCCTAAATCTTTTAAATAATGTAAAATACCCCCCCCCCTGTACAGTTTCCTTCATAACCAAGTCCGACAACGTCATTCGGAGAAGGGACCTGCGGCGCTGAAAGTCTGCTCACTCAAGGACCCCTCGTCTCCAACAACTGGTTGGCAGCAGCTGGGATGGACCGTGCGACATCGTGCTTTCTCATCCGGTAAGCGTTTCGGCATTTTGCTATAGGATTCGCCAGGCTTCAGATTTTGAGAGAATAATCTAGAATCACTGGGAAGTGTATGTCAATCGATAAAGGGTAATCTCACGACATTTTGAAGATAGCATTGCCAAAGCGGAGAAAGCGTTGTCATGGGCCTTATGAAATTGTCAAAGTCGGACTTGCTGTTGTTATGCGAGGAACTGTCAATAGAAGTACAGGGAAAAATTACAAAACTTGAAATATGCAAGACAATTGAAAAACACGTAGATGACGATCAGCTGGTAGATACGTGGAATCTGGTACAGGAAGAAAAAAGAAATAGGGAAGCGGAATGGGAAAAAGAGAAAGAACGGCAAAAGTGGGAAGCTGAAAAAGAAGACAGAAATCTAAAGCGATTGCAGCTTGAAAGCGAAAATCGAAAAAAGGCGACAGTACGAGAGCCGGGTCTCCTGAAAGAGCAAGCGATGTACAATCATATAGAATGAACAGATTCATGCAGCCCTATGGAAGTGGAAGGGAAATAGGATTGTACCTGGGAAACTTTGAGAGAACTTGCGAAAGGGAGAACTTTGCTCGCAGTACATGGCCGCAACGGCTTCTGACACTCTTGCCATGTGAAGTAGCTGAAGTCATAGCGAGGCTTAGCACACAAGACGCAGCTGACTACGAAAAAGTCAAAGCCAGCCTGCTAAAAAGGTACCGGCTGTGAGCCGAAGCTTTCCGACAGCGCTGCAGGAACGCAATGAAAAACGATAGCGAGGGCTATTCGGATTTCGCGTATGACCTAAAGACGAATCTGCTAGAGTGGCTAAAAGGAGCCGAGGTTTATGAAAGCCGAGACAAAATCATTGAGTGTTTTTGCCTTGAGCAATTTTACCGAAGCATTCTCCAAGTGGTGAAACTGTGGGTTCAAGACAGGGAAAAATTCGACACAGTTGAAAGGGCCGCTGAGCTAGCAGAGGAGTACGTTTCGCGCAGAAGGTTGAGCACTGAAGAGGGTGCGTCACACGCTCGAAACGCGATGCGAGATAAAGGGCCTAGCAGAAAGACGCGAAGTGCTAGAAGTTCGGAGCAATCGGATGCAACGAAGGTAGCGCCAGAAAAGCGTGAAGAACAGGCGAAGAGAAAGGGAGCAGACAAAGCCGCGAAAAAAGAGTTTGAGGCTAGTAGGCCATTTCGTTGCTACAACTGCAATGGTGTCGGGCACTTGGCAGCCAAGTGTACAAAGCAACGTTTGGTGTTCTCGTGCGTCGAGGATAACGACGAGAATCTAGAGTTTCTTAAGCCATACCTGCACGAGCTGCACGTTAACGGGAAACCGTGCAGGGTGCTTCGTGATAGCGCCGCGACGATGGACGTTGTCCACCCGTCTTACGTTTCAGTGGACGATTTTACGAGAGAAGTCTCGTGGATAAAACAGGCAGTAGAAGAACACAGTGTATGCCTTCCCATAGCTAGAGCGAGAATTTGTGGACCGTTTGGAGAGCTAATCACTAAGGCCGCAGTTTCGAAGGCCGTGCCACTTCAATATCCTTACCTCTTCTCGAATCGATCAGACCAATTGCTACGCGAGAGAGGCCAGAAACTCGGAAGCGGGGTGATACAAGCTTCGACAAGGTCAAAAACTCGTCAGCTCGCATCTCAACTAAGTCAGATTCCCGAACCTCAGGAAGCCAGAGACGCACCAGCCAGCATATCGTTGCAATCAAATGAGGAGGGAAGGGAACCAACGAGGAATGAAAGCCAGACAGCTGACCGAGCAGATGAGCGACCAGGAATTTCAACCACTAAGTCGGTATAGGAGGCAGAAAACGCTGAAGGATCCGTTTTATCTCCAACATCACGTAGTTTTGATCGCCTTCTGCAGGTGAACATGGAGTCCCTAATTAAAGAACAGAAGCAGGATCCCACTTTGGAAAGACTGCACCTTTCAGCTAAAGAGGGCATCGCGAGACGCAACATAACGATGCATGAGAAGGGAGGCTTACTATACCGACACTACCAGGACAACAAAGGCAAAACATTTGATCAGCTGGTCGTGCCCGAAAAATACAGAGCGGACATTCCGAGTCTCTGCCACGGAAATGGCTGGGCAGGACATCTGGGAATCAATAAAACAAAGGAGCGGCTATTAATGGAATATTATTGGCCGGGTTGTTTCAAAGATGCAGAACGCTACGTAAAATCATGCGATGCGTGCCAGCGCGTGGGCAAGCCGGAAGAAACATGTAAGGCTCCACTGAAAATTGTTCCATTGATCTCGGAACCCTTCCGCCGGCTTGTAATAGAAACAGTAGGCCCTTTGCCTAAAACGAAATCAGGCTATAAGTACTTGCTTACTATGCTATGTCCCGCCACAAAATTTTCCGAAGCAATTCCGTTGAAGGACTTGAGCTCCACAGAAATAGTTGACGCCCTTTTGTCAGTGTTCGCGAGAATAGGATATCCGGCCGAAATCCAAGCCGATCAGGCGACGGTCTTTACAAGCGCCTTGACGACCACATTCCAAGAAAGATGCGGAATAAAATTGTTACACAGCTCGGTGTACCATCCGCAGTCCAACAGTGTAGAGAAATGGCATTCGGTGCTGAAGCGGGTGCTACGCGCTCTTTGTTATGAGCATAAAGCAGACTGGGAGGATTGTCTGCCGGCCACACTTTTCGCTTTACGAACAGTCCCCCACGAAGCTACGGGGTTTACGCCAGCAGAACTCGTGTACGGAAGAGCCCTCCGCTCTCCCCTCCGAATGCTGAGAGAAATGTGGGAAGGGACAGGAGAGAACCAGACAGTGGTTGCGTACGTGCTTCAGCTACTGGACCTCCTTAACAACACGAAAGAATTAGTAAATCGAAATATGAAAGCTGCCCAGAAGGCCGCCAAGGTCTATTATGACAAAAACGCGCGCCTTCGAGGTTTCACCGCGGGCGATCGCGTGATGATCCTCCGGCCATCGAGAAAAAACAAGCTGGAAGTTCACTGGGATGGTCCAGTAGAAGTGTTGCAAAATCTTTCGGAGACGAATTACGCGCTAAGAGTTTCAGGCAGGGGAAAGCAGGTGAGAATCTATCATTGCAATCTGATGAAGCCGTTCGTGGAACGCAGCGGGATCGTCAATCTGACTCTAAATGAACCAGAAGAGCTGGACAGCGCGAGTCTGGGTTGGAAGGGAGGTGCGGACGCTAGTGACAACGTGGAGAAAAACATTCTGGCTCACTCCGTGAATGCAGATTTCCTAAGCGGGACCCAGGTCGGCACGCTAAAGCAGTTGTTGAGCGAATTCGCTGACCTATTCAGCAGTCGCCCGGGAAAGACACACCTCCTGACACACGAAATCGAGCTCACGTCTGATGAGCCGGTACGGTCGAAACCCTACAGGGTATCACCGCGGCAAAAAGAAATAATGGACGCGGAAATTTAGCGCATGTGGAAGTTAGGGGTTGTAAAGCCAGCGGAAAGTGACTATACCTCACCGCTAATTCTTGTTGAGGCCCCAGGGAAAGATCCTCGTCCCTGCGTGGATTATAGAAAGCTGAATGCAATTACCAGGGATCATCTATACCCGATTCCCAACATAGAGGAAAGGATAGAAAGGGCGAGCGGCGCGAAATTCATTTCCACCCTCGATCTCGTACGGTGATATTGGCAAGTTCACCTCTCAGAAAGCGCGAGCAGGTATGCCGCTTTCATCTCCCCAGCGGGCACCTTTCGACCCTTAACGCTTAGTTTTGGGTTGAAGAATGCCCCCTACAGCTTCTCGAAACTAATGGACATCGTACTGAAGGACATGCAGTGCTTTGCACTCCCTTATTTAGACGGTGTGGCTTTTTTTTCGCAAACCTGGAAAGAGCATCTAGAACACCTAAGGACCGTTTTTTCCAGTTTACGACAGACTGGACTGACAGTGAAGGCAGAAAAGTGTAGATTTGGTTGCGCACAGGTGACGTACTTGGGCCACGTTGTAGGCCAGGGAACGAGGAGCCCATCCGAATTAAAGATTGCCCCGATCGCAGTATTTCCGCAACCACGGACGAAAACGGACAATCGCTCATTTTTGGGATTAGTTGGGTACTACCAGCGATATATTCCTAACTACTCACAGCGGGCTAATTCCTTAACTGACGCCTTGCGAAAGGGAGCACCTACTAACGTAAGTTGGGATAACCAAAAAGAAAACGCCTTCAAAAGCCTGAAGGAAGCACTCGTGTCCCGACCCTTGCTCAGGACCCCTGACTATGGGAAAGAGTTGATAGTCCAGTGTGATGCCAGTGATAGAGAGCTGGGTGCTGTCTTAAGCCAAGTTGGGTACGACCATGAAGAACACCCAGTTCTGTACATCAGCCGCAAACTGACCAGTAGAGAGGAAGCGTACAGAGCTTCCGAAAAAGAGTGCGCGTGTTTAGTTTGTGCAGCGCAGAAGTTGTCGTGTTACCTGTACGGAGCAAAGTTTGTATTTGAGACTGACCATTGTCCTTTAACGGGGCTGCAGATGCCCCCCAAAAATGGTCGCTTGCTCAGATGGAGTCTGGCTCTCCAACCGTACGATTTCTCGGTGCGTTATAAGAAGGGGAAACTGCACGGAAATGCTGATGGCTTGAGCAGACTGATCTAAGCGGGAGAACTAAGAGTAATCTCCTCCTGTGTGAGTTTTTTTTTTTACTTTGTTCCGAGTAATTCGGCTGTGGCAGTTTCAAAGGGGGATGTTTCGCGCTCAGTCGACACAAAATTAACCCAAATTTGAACACAATTTTTTTAAAGTGTATTGTTGTCAATGGAAGAAGCCTGGTGATTCTTTGGCGAAGTCCGAGCGCTTGCGGGTGGGGCAGTGCTTTGCCGTTTGGAACGTTCCACCTGCGCTTTCCTTTGTTAGTGGTGCTTTGGGTTCTGCCTTGGGGGCGATGATATTGCAATCCAGGGGACCAACACGGACACCATCTCATCTCTTCCTGCCCAGCGGTCGTCAACGCTGGACATTCGAGATTTTTCGGGCCGCGGAGGAGCTGTAAGGTTTCTTCACAGCCGGTGGTCTGATTCAGCTGCGTATTCGGCCCGGACACCAGCAACCGGGGTCACCTCACGGCGATAGGCATCTTGGTTCCCACGGCCGGTCCTCACGTGTTTTATTGGATTCGAGACGGAGGATTCCACTGCCGTTTGTAAACAACATTGTTCCCGGAAGATGGACCGTGCGGCACGGAGGCAGTTAGCGACCGCCAGAACCGAGAAGGGGTGACTCACCCCTTCAACTGTGCCTGCTCGCCGGCGCCTCGCCCATTCGGACTTCCCGGAAGACGTGTCTGACTTGACAGCGTGAGAACTGTCGTTCGGACGCGAAGACAACGCTCTCTCTGGTGGGGGCGATTGTCCAGCGGCACCCTCTCTCTCCGGTGAGGCATGTGACGGGGGCGTGTCCCTATGTGAAGTGGTGTGTGTGTGTGTGTGTGTGTTTGTGTGTGTGTACGACAACGCAAGTTAGGCCACACCCAACCTGGCGGAGACCTCCTCGAACCTGGGGAATCCTAGGAACCGGACCCTTTCTAAACCGGACGACGAGTGCCGTGAGGAAGGATTCCTCGATCATCCTCAGATCTTCTCAGATCCTCCGACCTTCCCCCATCACCCTCCAATGGGTTCCTAAATCTTGTAAATAATGTAAAATAAACCCCCCTGTACAGTTTCCTTCATAACCAAGTCCGACCACGTCATTCGGAGAAGGGACCTGCGGCGCTGAAAGAGTCTGCTCATTCAAGGACCCCTCGTCTCCAACAACATGCTGTACAATAAACATTATGCAGTACTTAAGAGAATGCATTGTTGGGCGAGTCGGTCAGTCATGATGAACAGAGGGTGCTGCACATATATAAACAAGGACATGCATAGGAGAGGTACAAGTAAAACATTATAGCTAAACACTTCAAATGTAATGATGCTCGCCAAGGCACCCATTGCGAAGCACAGAATGTTTGTGAGCTCTGGCGCTCCCTGTGCTTTTGTTTGGCGTTTTCTAAATCTATCTTCGCACGTTCTGTCTGGACCTGTGTCAGTTCTGTTAGTGCATCTGCTAGGCAGCCAAACTTTTCAATTGTTTTAACAGCTGTGTCGTTAACCTAATGAAATGTTCGGCTGCATGCACCATCTTAGTTACTGCATCTGCTGCAGTCTGTGCTGTTGACTGAACAGTCGCTGCTGCCCTTTTTTGTGCCTGTAGAGAAGCTATCTCCAGCTCAACATTCTCACGATTAAGTTGGATCACCTCCTGTAGCTGCCCAGCCAGCTGCATTGACCGTGACTGCTGCGGACTGGAACGCGGCAGGGCTGCAGGCTGTCCTGTTGCTGCTGCTGATGGCTGCCGTGTGCTGCTGACTGGTGTGATGTGTTGCTGCAGGTGACTGCTACTGCTGATAGGTGCAGCCTCGTTCACTGTCGGCTGGTCCTGCAGCTGGTGGCCGTTGTGTGTAGAAGCTTCTTCACCTGCTGCTGTGGCTGTCAGGCCATCCTCTACATCTGACAGTGTGCTGTTGAAGGATAGTGGGCTTCCTAGCACATAAGCAGCTATGACAACAGTACCTAGGTCTTCTGCTGGTACCTCAGCAGCAGTGCAAGATGTGTCCTCGTCGACGGCATCAGGAACATATGGCATATAATTGGTGTAGTTCTCTGTGGCGTCAGTGTTAGTGTTTGTGGTCTGCTGTCCAGATGGCCCTGGCACAGCTGCATCACATGACAGCACCTGCTGGTCACCTGTGGTGCCCCTGCGCAGATAAGACAAGCTTTCTTACTGGTGACGTTCACTAGTATGAATTCCAGCTGACTAAGTTGCCAGTATATTTCTGTCATTAGAGAAAGCTGCCTGTCTGTTTGCAGAGCAGGGAATGGTAAACAATGGAATAACAGTCAGGAGAGAGCAGTTTTCTCACCTTTCCACTTCTTGCCTGCTGATTGTTGTTGCACTCTTCGTCATTCTCTGCCATGAACCAACTAGCCCAACAAAATGCTTTGTTTAGTGAACTGTGTGACATAGCAAAATGAAGGAACTTCAGCTTTTTTATAAAACATAACTAATGTGAAGTGAGTGCTCGTTAAATCAAGAGCCACACATCGATGCCACCACATTTCAAATTAACCGAAGTTCCAGTTGAATGTTCACCTTCTGCTTCTCTTTCCAGAAGGCAACAGCCATTACCTTTTGTTGTAATCAAACACGACGGAGGGCCAGGAAAATCAAACAGTATGGTTCAAATTATCCAAAAGTTTGAATTACTTTCGTTCGAAATATCGAGCTTTCAAAGCATTAGTATGTACGTAGTGGGATGTACACCCTTTCTCACAAGTGCCTGGGGCACTGCAGCTGAGCCAAGTAAACCATCCTCCCAGTGCTGATTTTGCTCCTGTTCACTGCGAAGCTAGAGATTGTGAAATGGAGTCTGCTAGCAGCTCTGTAGTGTCACCTCTACTGGAGCCTAGCATAATCAGCATCCGGACGACATAACCTCTACAAGAGCATGGCAATATCGTTGAGATCACAACATTTTTGCGCCAATTATTAACAGAAGCAGTGGCTGTGTACTTTGCAGAGATTTAGGTTGCAAGTGTGCTGCTTGCGGTTTCGTAAGGCATCACATGGAAGCATGTGGGCCTCGAATGTTTCTTCTACCTAGTGTTCTTTGCAAGCAAACTGCGAAGACTGCTATCATGACTGCTGAAATTTTGTGCGCTACAGTGATTGCTTGATTATAACAATACACCCATGTTCACTGCTGCTTGGAATAAACAAAGAATTCTCACTCGCTTAGGTCTATGAAGCCTGACAGGCCCACAAGCACAGGGTTCTGAGGCCCGAGGACACCCCTGACTGCTTAGCAGGGCTGGAATCTCATGCTCTTTCCGGCCGGCACCTGCAAACATTCATTGAGACGGTCATCAGTCCTTTTCCACGAAGAAAAGCAGTGCATAGTTGCTGTAATATCTTTTTGCATCACAAAATACTGCAGTGAGATTCAGTATAGAACATGCTCAAGAATGCACCTTTATAAAAAATGCATTACTTTGTATGCAGCTGAAACACTGTCACGAAAAGTTAATTCAGTATGTACTCTTATCAGTATACTCTGTGCGTCATGTAATTGATTGTCTCTGTGTTGTGCCTGCCATGTCAAAAGTGTAAATATTGATTTTCTGTGAATTATCAGATGCTTCATGTTGCTCTTGCATTCATTGCAGATACAAACATTGTATTACTGTTTTCAATTGTTTTCTTACCGACATATATGGCACTCAATGCTTGATGGACTTGCTTCCGCGCAAAATAAATTTTCTCTTCCCTGTTCTTGCTAAAGGTGTATTTATTATGCTCTGTTTTTTCACATGAGGTATGTTATGGGAGTACGCACGATGATACTGTACATTGCTTGCAGAACAAGGCAAATAAAATGCAATCAAGTTGCTATCTGTATACATCACTAGCTGTCCGCATGCAGCGCAAGCATTTCAATAGGAAACAGCAACATAACAAAATACGAAATGGTAGCAACCATGCATTTCGCTGAAGTTATCATGTTTACTGCCTTTTTTTGCTGCACATTCCGCTAAAACGTTGTACGCGCGATAGCCGGACACACCACCCTCTTTCACGCCTTGTCCAAGCATTGCGCATATTTACGGCGCCGGCGATTGACGCGCTGAAACCAAATTTGTCGCGGTTAACAGTGAATGTTCTCGTGTCGCGGCTGACGACCGACGCGGGTGAAGGTGCGTGCTACAAAGGGCATGATGATCAAAGAAAGCATCGAGGATTTGATCTACGTAGTTGAGCGCTGTCTTTAAATGCCGCTGCGCCAAAAAAATATTGCGGCTGTTCACGGTTGCCATCGAGATATTCTGAGGTGCACAAAACTGATAACCACCTGAGTGCACAGTCCGATTGTTCTATCAAAGAAAAGAGTAGGTAAACTTTTTACTTACCAGTTTACCGGTCGTGCTGGCGCGCCAGCTGCAGTGCAGCCTTCAATTGCTGCTTCAGGTTTTGCGATTGTTTTTTTACATTCTTTAACGTCTCTTCGGACTCGATGCCTGCAATTCAGTATGTCAGTTAAGCCTCCCCATGCCTGTTCGCGTTTTTTTCGAGTGATGGAGGAATTAAATTTCGCGAATAGTGGCGTTCTTCGCTCGCGGACGAGACGAACGAAGTCCAATTTCGCATCTTCTAACCAGTGTGTACTTTTCATGCGTTTGTTTGTTGGCTGGCTGTCCATGCTTGCTGGCCGTTCACGTGCGCACAAAAGGGTCTCAAAAATCTCGAATGCTTGAAGTTCGTGCGTGGGTATCCCGACGTTTGAACCCGGCTCCGCTGCTTTTTCAAGGACGACAGGGGGCAGTTTGGTTTGCAGCTTAAATTTAAAGACCCAGTGGGGAGGAGGAGAAGCTTCGGGACAGAGAGCGGCGATGCTGGCACCAAGGGTAGGAAAAGGGTATGGACTTAATTCCTGCGACTGTGAGTCAACCGGCTTCCGAGAGCTATGCAGGGATTACTGCAGCATGCTGTTGCTTTTGGTTCTGCAAACTGCGGACCAAGTCCCTGTGCAGAGGTTACTTTCTGAGCGTTTTGCATTGTTCGCTGTAAGGGATCGGTGGCAGCCCGCGGATATGTTCGGACCATCCGTCTTTTTCTGACGGCCCCGCGTCCAGAAGCAGCGACTTCCTTGTTAATCCCCGTCGGTGTGTCGGGAAGAAGCGTGCAGGCAGGCTGAGGCAGGCGGGCCAAGGCGACGGCAAAGCTAGAGGGAAGGAGAGGGGACGTTTTTCCCGTAACTCCCAGAGGTCCCCGTTTTGCGGCGACAGTTAATGGTGCTGAGCGTGGGAGACACGAGCAGTGACTCTGTCGAAACCGCCATACACCGGCCGCCCCCCTGGTTCGTCTAGGTATGAGGGGTCATCACCGCCAGGCGAGACGGGTCTGGACGGTTGAGAAGAGTTAAGCGTACACTGAGACTGAGAAGAATTAAGGGTAGCGTACGGTCAGCGCGGGCGCGGCTAGAAGACGCCGTGGCTGAGCCGCGGCCGCGCCGAAGCCAGAGAACGGGGCATACCAACGGGTCCCGAAAAGCCGACCGGCTCAACGAAACGCAAATAGATGTACAAAGGCGATGCCCACGCACTTTCAGAGGCAGCAACGACCGGCTGTCGCCACTTTCCACATTTTGTGGGAACGCCCGTCAACAATCCTCACCAAGACGAGTAGTTGTTACTCGCGGCGGTAGCAGCTCGGTTGAGATTGATGGGAGCCGCCATGTTCACGGGTTCCTAGAAAGCCGGCGACCAGTGAGAATGTTTTGGTGTATTGTCATGCGTTTCTCTTTTTACTTGGTAAGGGAGAGAGGCTGAGTAACACTGTGGAAGTATGGGTCGTGGCACGTAAACCTAGTGGGCCATTCATGTTGAGGGCTCACTCCTGGAATGCCATTTTTTGAAAACAATTTTGATGTTCTTTTCGTGCTGTGTATTTTAGAAAGAGGGGTTTGAACCTTGCAGAAACTGGAAAAAGGCTTGACATGCCGTTTCTTGACTTGCACCCGACGATACACGCTTCTGCTGTGACTTCCAGTCGAGATTAAGGGATTAAGCCCACCTCTGCCAAACCATTGCTTTCCAAATAAAATACCCCCCCCCCCCCCCCCCCCCGGGTTGAAATTGGGAAGGGAGGGTGAAAAGTAGCTGTGTGCACAACATAGTTTGGATCGCTAACGCTGCGTCAAACTTTCTTAGGATGGGCGCGCCGCCATGGGAAACTGGATACCACAATATTCATCTTTCAGTGTTCAAAAAGCGCGGGAGTGTATCCGGATGTTGACATTAAATAGCGGTCATCTATTGGACAGCGCGAACGTCCGTCGCCCTCACAACCGACTTCCGGCCGATTCCCCATCTCATTCGTTGTCGGCGGCTAAATTTCCAGCCTAGATACTAAAGGTACCTACCGTCTGAAATAAGACTGGTCAGTAGTTCAGATTTATCGGTTCGTGCAAGCACACTACGTCTGCAGGGAAGTCCAGGCTCATCTTAGGTTATAATAAGACGAGATTCGGATTTCAGTCTGGACTTAGAGGCTCGCGTTTGAGCAAGCGAGTCCTGTACTTTAGATGTAAGCTGACGCGCCGGACAAGACCGTACCGTCGGGTAGAGTAGCCGAAACGGACGCTTCATTCTTGGCGATGCCTGCGAAGGCTCGCGGACGACGCCCGCTAATCCGCCGCCGTTTTCCCACGCCGACCGTCTTCTAGCAAGAGCCAGGCCGGATTATTTCCCTCAGCTTAGTCACGGGCATTTGGGATTAGCTTGATCAGTGCGGCGGCCTCTCCGCTTCGCGCGGAGTCTGCCCGGGCGACGCTCTTCGGGGCACTGGGATCGGGAACGTGGGAGCGATTCTTATCGCGTGGCACGGGACCATCCCGAAGAAGCTTAGTGTTGGTTTTCAACAGGTGAGCCTTGCAGACGACGCCGCTAATACAGATGGGCTGACGACTGAATGTAACAGGGGGCATGCTGAAGCGTCTTTTGGCGTACACAGCGCTAACCGGTAAGTCAGGCGTCCGGGGACCCGGTAAGCGATAACGTAAACACGGTAACCATATGCTATAACTCTCTAATATAAAACATGAACTCGTTAATCTGCATCGCGCCATTCCCTTAAGGCGAAGCTACAATAGAATAAGCACTAACAAAACTGCTAACGTGTTCAAACCTTTTACCTTAGACAGTTTCGAAGACTGTGAATTCAATGTCGGTCGAACCGTCTGCCTTCTTTTTAAAGCGTTGCTTTAAGGGCAAATAATTCTATTTTTCTACAACTGGGATATCTGCGGCGCAAAATAACCGCTTTGTGGGCGCTGAAAAGGTTACTACTGTGGTCCATTTTATTAACAGCGAGAACCATTTCAACCGCCAGATATTTGGAGTGCCTCGTTTCGTCAACACGCACTCTTGGACAGCCACGGGGTCCAAACGTAAACAATAAACGACGCGGAGGTGGGGCTTCATGGTTAGCGCATTCCGCTTCTGAGCCCGAGGATGCAGGTTGAGTCGGGGCTACCGTAGCCGCGTTTTGATGAACGCAAAATGAACAGTACTCACGCGTGCAGCGCGATTTTAGCGCACATTAAAAAAACACAAGGTAATCAAACTTACTCCGAAGCTGTCCGGTGTGGTGCGCCTTTCACTGTATTTATTTAATCTCTTTTCATCCCATTTCCACTTCGTGTTCCAGGTTTCTCCAAGAGCGGCGCGCTCACAGCGCCTTTCCGTTCCCAAAACAACAATAATAAATATTGTTATTTAAGAAACGTATGTGGTGTGCAGCCATGTTGGCGACCCCGACAAGAATCGAAGGTATGCACAAAAAAGGCTTCGAGGCATTCGTGGGAAAACTGTGAGGCAGCTTTGACAGGTGCATTTCATAGCCCTTACCGCTGGATCTATGCGAGCCATGCACTTGTGGGTTTGCTGGTATGGACGCGCTTTGCCCGAGCATCACGAGTCCCGTGTTCGTCCATGCCGTGGGTGGTACTTCGATAGCGAAGTCACGCTCCATTCCTGCCGAATCGGCCAGCGATTGAAAAGCGCTTGACAATTAGGCCCCAACTGGGTCGGTCGACCCAGTTTCCATGCGAGCACAACCAGCAAAAGTTTTCTTCCGTGTTTTTCGAACTTGAGACGTGCACCAGCCGTCGCTGTTGCTTCTTTCGTGACTACCGAGCGTCTCCCGTTTTTCCTCGCTGGGCACTTTTGCGTCTTTTTGTTCCACGCGCTTGTGATGTCTTTGCAGCGACAGCTATGGTATTGTTTGTTTTGTGCTAAGGACCACCCCGATGAGATTGTGGCCAGTGCCTCAAGGATGCAAAGAGAACCGCTACCTCGAGAACCGCTACGGCTTTCTCGCCCGTCGTGGGTCGTTTCGGCGCTGTTCCTAACGAAGTGCCACTTGTACAGTGCTCTTCATGACGCAATAATCGTGTTTGGCCCTCAGATGAGCGGCGCAGTGTAGCAACTTATTATATAACTATTTTGAACCCTATGGTTATAAGCACGGGTTGATATACGACATAGGGCAACAGCGCTAAATATGTGGCCGGAAGGAACACAGGACAAGGGCTGATTCACCGCTGAAATTTGTTATCGGGAAACATGACCAATAATAAGCAAGCGCTGGCAAAGAACTATACAGTCAAACTAATTGCTCGTGTTGCGACGTGACGTCAAGGTACACAACATCATCACCAGGTACGGAAAAAGAGCGCTTGCTGAGGAGCAATTTCTTGCTTTCTTTCCTGACTTGACGCGCTTTACTAATCTCTCTTGTTAATCGGACTCTGCTTTAACAAATATCACTTTCGTCAAACGACTAATACCAAGATTCGCACTCTCGCCAATGTTCAGTTAGATTTTCGGACCAAGGTTACTCCAGCAGTCCATTGCCTAGAGTGCGAATATTGCGTTCCGAAATTTCACAACAGTAATATACATATTTGGCAGCAGCAGTGGCGGCGAGCGGACTGACCTCTAATCAAGGGTATCTGCTGTCGTTACAGTGCGCAGTCAACGGCAGCCGGACCGTCAATCCATGACACATCGCGTGTAGATCACGGTTTCCCGGTGCACCAAAGTCAACTGCTGCTACTCGCGTACTGTACTGCACTGCCGCTGCTATCTATGTCAAGGTAGATGTACACTGGTAGCGAAGGCTCCATAGACGCCCATTGGTCCAAAAAATGGCGGCTCGTGGGCACTCCAGCGCCCCCTGGATTTTGGGGGGCAAACTACGCAAATGTGACGTAGAATGACGTCACGCATACGTATGCTTTGGCGCGAATTATAAAGCGGTCTTTCTGTAGAATCCGCGTTTTCGAGCCCGTACCTCTCGAAGGTTGCTGCCTTTCAGCGCGCCCCAACCTTTGCCAGTCAAATGTGCTCGCCTTGAGTGCTCGAGTTCCTGCTAGTTATGGCCTTGTTAATGTGCAATTGGGAAAGCAATGAAAGTGACTGGTAAAGGAGGGGCAGCATAGAAAGGCAGCAACACTTCCAGACACTGGCGTGGCCGGGTTAGCCGGGTATCAAAACAAGGCTTGCAAAGACGCGCTGTAATGCACCGCACACTCATGAATAGGGGGCAGGTCAAGAGTTTTGCAAAAATACAAAATTTGCCAGGTTTTAATAAAATGACTTACCTCTATCATAAAACAAGGTGCTAATATATTTTTTCTTTTCTATTGGCAGATTACATTCCAATTTTGTAGCTTTATCATTTCTTTATATGAGTGTTTTGCCCCCCATCCTCTGGTTGTGCTGCAGTCGCGCTAAACCACTTTTCGGCCCAGCCTTCGCCACCACTTTAAATCCGCCTTGTCTATGTGCTGCTTCCATCCACGTGCTACGTGCTACGTGACTGCGTCACGGCGCCGGGGGTGGAAGCGGAAGTGGGAGGAGGAGCTTTCGTCTACAAATACGGGAGTCGTTTCGGCATAGAGAAACATACGTAAAGAGCGGACGCTGCCGTAGGGCTCTGCGGCCAAGCTATTACACTGCTGCCAACGCCCCGAGCGGGTGTTCGGACCGCTAGTTTCGTCCTCCGTGATTTTAGGCGGGGGCTTCAGCCCTGTTTCAGTTTCGGTTTCGATAGCAATGCTTTCGTTTATGGTTTACCTTTGGCTATTAAAATATTCAACTACATCGTCTGAGTGGAGCACAAGAGCTTTAATATTTCATTTATAAGCATGCCATACATATAGACGTAATAAACGCTCGGATCGCAGAGCATCGCAGACTTTTACTGGAAATACCACCAAGCTTCTCCAAGAATCTACGCAAGCTGAATTAGTTCATGCTGGTTGGAATAATGCAATCAGAGCAGTCCTTACTGTAATTTTGTGCCGTCATTATGCCGCCTTTTCAGTTGCAGACATAGAAGGGAGTGGTTTCACACAAAGAGTTTATTTTTTCTTGTTTACAATTTAAAACATAATGAAAAAAATACTGGATCACACACAGTTTATAAAATGCATCATTATACAAAGAGCAAGAAGAAAGAAGATATGGTAAAGCGGATGGCACCATGTCCCGAACAAAAAATATTGCACATACGCTCTGCGGGTTTGTCATCTAAAACATCACCAGTGCGAACAACACAACTGGAGTTGTCAACAGCTAGACACAAGTAAGGGGTTAAAAGGCACGTATAGCGCGCTCGATTACTGCACATCTGGAGCTTTGAGTGATAGGTTCATAGGCTGTTCAGAAATAGAAGCACAACATATTCAATACATCATAGTAACCCAATAGTAAGCTTGCACTTTTCGTAAAAGGCGATTATAGCGATTTTTTGGTTAAGACGTAGACACCACACAAAAAAAAAATCCACCTCTAGCGAGCTGACAATCCCAGCATCCTTTAGTTTGAACAGTAGGAATAGCCGTCTTCTTCAGCGACGTCATCCCGGGATTCATGAAGTCATATGCGGTGAAATCGACCCCGCAGATCCGGTACGCGGCTTACAGATAGGTCGGCGACTTTTCTAAGAGGTCGCCCCTCTTGGCATACTCGATCCAAGCCTTCGACCGGAAACAATTATGACGCACTATAAACTGTAATTATTTGCTTCACAGGCTGACTAAAAAAACATGCGCATAGTAGCCGGTTCTAACAAGAGATTGGCCGAACTGTTTTATATATTTTTTTTAAAGTGCACAGAAAAGGCGTCAATAACCTGCTGTCACGAGGAATGTGGAAGAAATTCATCCCCGGCTTCCTTTTTCTTCGCCCGTTGTTCGCGCACCATGAAGCGCAGCAGTAGCTCCCGTAATTTAATCTACTCCGTGCTATTTTAGTGTGGGCTTTTGTACGTACTTTAAAGATTGTTGCAGTCATCAAACGGCAAAGAGAAATACATCGCAGCAAAAAGATAGAAAAGAAAAACAAACTCTCTAGTGAGTTTAATTTTAATATGCTTGCCGGCAAGCATGTTAACATCTCGTTCATGAAAAATTCTGTCTAACTTAGCTTCAATCCCTTGCGGAAGCGAGCTGACGTAAATTGAGTTTTTGTTTATTAAGCATTGACTGCTGTCAATGGTTGTCTCTAAGATTTTCTTCCACCCCGTACCTATATGCGGTACTGACCAGTGATAAACTTTCACTTTAAAGTGATCGTACATTGTCTTAATGATTGCATAGATCGCCGTATCCGCAACGGTTTTCTTATACCCCTTCACGTGGGCACTTTCGATTGTGATCGAGCCCTCGACCGGGATCGGGCTTTCAATCGCGATGGAAAATCATCGCTCATATAGCGGTCGAAGGATCAGGAGTAAGAACAGCTTTAGCGACCAGACGTCACTAAGTAGTTGCGAAACACCCAACAAAGTTTGCCAAGTTGGCAGAAAAAATTCCTTGTATATTACTTTTTCCAGAAAAAAAAATATTGCAATTTGGTATTATGACTAAAAAACATACCTATCAATGCTGATCTCCTGAAATTCTCTGAAACACATCATTTTGGCAGTATTTACACGGATATGAGAAATTATGCCTGAATAAAACTTATTATCTTTTGTTGTACTGCAGTCTAAAAGAACATTTTTAGTTGATATTTTAGGCGTCTCTCTTTTTGCTGTTCGTTTCCTAGCACTCTATGACACCTAAAAAGCACATAGTAGGTTTCGATCGAAATCGAGCAGCTTGATTCCGATGCTCTGATGGCATTCAACTATTTTTAAACGCGGCTCAAACGAGATAAGGGCATATTGAGGCCCGATTCGGATCTGACCGATCTCGATCAAAACTGCCCGCTTCCCGTGTGACAAACGTATTTCAGCGTGGTCGATTTCAAATATGCATTACACTGTTCTACCCACGCCATATAAAAGGTTTGTATTACGATACGGGCGAGTCATCGATAAAATCTGGGTTTTAAACCGAACGTGTCGCCAATGCCTTTTGGAAAATTACGCTTTCGATGTAATGCACATGCTCTTCCGGAAAAGACAGTACAAGTACAAACGGATGGCTCACGGCTCATATTATATTCTACACGTGCAAAATACGTTCATGCTGCGTAACAAACGACTTGCTACAATGTTCTTAGCTCAAGAAGCATCAAAATTATTCCTGCAGGAAAGCGGAAAAAACTACCGGAAAAACGAGACGACGCGTTGAAAAGCGCGGTGAGGTGGGCGTAACCGGCGGCACATGACCGGCGCACCACAAACTTCTGTAAGGAAATGGAACGCTTGGATGCAACCCGGTGGACGTGTGATAAGCTATCGACCTATGAAGTAGAATGGAAGCAAACATAGGCCGCCTGGCGCGTGGTCAGACTCTTTTTTTCTCGGCCGCGAAACGGCTTGAGTGTCCGCTCTTTACGAAGTATGTTTCTCTATGGTTTCTTCGGTGGCTTCCTCATTTGGCAGCAGCAGTGGCGGCGAGCGGACTGGCCTTTAATCAAGTGTATCTGCTATCGTTACAGGTTGGTGTGCAGCCTCTTGTTTCCTGTTAGCCTGACTTTTTTATACATTACCCACTGCTGCTGCCAGTTTTGACTGCATCTCATGCCGACACTGTCTACCTGCCTCCCGTTTTGCTCCGACTACTGTCTAGTGTGCCTGACAAAATTCCTGAATCTATTTGTGACGAATGTGACGTCCCATAAAGGATAACGACGGCTACTTTGCTGCGAATGCTCAGACCATTTTCACATCAGCCATACTTGTTCTGGTGTAACCAAGAAAAAATTAAGGTCCCTAGATGAAGATTTTCGGAAGCCCTGGCGCTGCCCTTCGTGCCGAAATGCAAAGCCTAGCTCCGGTATGTCCAAGGTACAGGATGATTCTTTCGCCACTATGCTCCTTAACATCAGCAAAAATCTTGATTAACTGCTTCCGCTTAAGCAAACTGTAGGCAAAATAGAGACATTGGTCAAGCTGCTATCAGCCAAGTATGACGATGTTCTTGCAAATCTTTCCAAGCATGACAGTCAAATAAAAACACTCAAAGCCAAAGTGGCTAAAACTGAAGCTTCCTGCTGTAGTTCCGACGTGCAGGCCATCCGCGCCGCAGTTAATGATCTTTAGTACCATAGCAGAAAGCTGAACCTTGAAGTTGATGGCGTCAGGTAAGAAAAAGATGAATCGCTCATGGACAAGCTTAAAGACATCGCATAAAAATTGAAACTTGCCCCTCTAACCGAACAAACTGTCTCCGCTATTCTTAGACTTCCGTCAAGGAACAACAAAACACCAGGTATAATCATCCGTTTTGATTACTCATAATCAATGAAAAAATGGCTCGAAAAAATTAATGTGGATTAGCTCAGCTAATCCAGGATATACAAAGCGAACGTGAGATTGAGGTCTCCACTGACCCACGGAGCAGGTTGTGCGTCTTTCCTTTCGTGAAAATGAACGGCCTTTCCAAAGTTTGCAATGTCAATGAACTCTATGAACGCCATCAGCTCACTTGTTTTGTTTGGTTTTTGAGGAAAGTAAATGACAGAGTAACCGTCTCACTTATCTCGGTGGGCACCCGCACCACGCCGTAAATTAAGGGATAAAGGAGGGAGGGAAAGAAAGAGAAAACTGAAAATTGAAAGTTGGATTTTGAGGAAAGGCGCGGCGCTGCGCAGCGGCGGAACACCTGTGACTCGGTGCTAATAGTGGCGCATGCGCAGTTGTGACTAGGGAGCGAAAGAGAGAGAGAGAAAGAGTCGGCGGCGGCCACCTGCGCCATGCGTGACGTTACTCGTCCTCCGACATACGCCGGATCGCGTGATGCGCGGTGTTGACAAGTGCAGTGAAGCTTTTCGCTTCAAAAAAGAAAATTTTTTTCAGACATTCAGCCAGATGCTTTCATGTTGGAAAACTTGACTGTGCAGAACCGAATGTTGCTGAAGACTGCTAAGGAATGGGCACGAGTCAATGATTTTCGCTTCGCGTGGCACCGAACTGGAAAAGTGTTTTTAAGGAAAGAAGAGGGAGCTAACGCATGGTCTGATAAAGTGCATGGCCGACCTTTATAAGCTGTTTACTTAAGCTCCGAAAAAGCACAAAAGACGACACATATTTCATAATGTCACCTTTATCGCGTGAACACTTTGTACTTCCTTCTGATTTGAAGAAGTTTATTGGATCTGAGCACAATGTATCCAATCGGTGCATTCATGTATGCTGCCAGTCAGCGAGAAATAAGTCGGCCGAGCTTGATGCGATGTTTAGCAGCTTGAGCCTGGAATTTTATTTTATTACGCTATCTGAAACATGGTATGACCACAGCACTCCTCCCTGGCGACCCCCAAATTATGAATGTTTTACTCGAATCAGAAGTGCTTCAGGTGGCGGCGGTGTCAGCAGGCTAGTGCGAAACAATTTCAACGTGCAATATCTCAAGGAATTCTCATGTGCTTCCGATGATTATGAAGTGTTGTCTGTTTTGCACGCCTGTACTGTTTACTCGGTTTTTTATCGTCCACCGCAAGGAAATTCAGATTTTTTTCTCTTCCTACAAGGGCTTTTCGAATACATCTCTAATTTTCAGTACATCATATGTGGTGGTGACTTCAACATTGATTTCTGGGCTGATACTGCTGTGAGGCGTGAATTTGAACTGCTGCTATGGTCTTATGGCTGCTTTAATGTCATAGGTGGCACTACGAGTGTTACCTGGGACACTTCAACAAGCCTTGATCTCTTCATCACGAATTCTTGCCAGGCTGATATCGGGTCTGGTGTTCTTTCATATCACATCAGGGAACACATGACAATTTTTTTAGTTTAAATCATAAAGTAAAAATAAAGATAAGCGTTATCCTATATTTCATTCAATCACCAATGAAAATCTTGACCACTTTCGGGAGGAACTGCAAAAAGTTGACTGGAAAACTGTTTATGCCTCTCAATGTGCGGATACCGCGAATGTACACTCCATTGATATTTTTACCTCATGTTATAAGAAACACTTTCCCCTGTGTTTGAGAAGGCCTAGATCCTCACGAATTCACAAGCCGTGGATCGCGAATGACCTGTTTAAAATTCAATAAAAAAACTGCTTTTTACTAAGTTTATTAGGTCTAAAGATCCCGGTAATCTGCGGATTTTTAAATCATTTCGTAACCGGCTTACAAAAGAAATACGTCACGCAAGAGCCTCATATTTTGAAGCGAATTTTCTCGTGTACCAAATGCATAGCCGCAAATTATGGCACAAGCTAAATGATTTAATAAATTGGGACTCTAGGGCGACACCCAAAATCCACATTGTTGTGAACGGCGTAGAGATCAGTGCTGACGCACTTCTTGGTTGTTTTAATAACCATTACAGCACAAATGCAATGTGAATGCAAGCAGTTATATTAATACACACTGCACAGAATCCATCTTTCTTCACCCTACAAACGAAGATGAATTAATAATGCTTTTGAAAGAACTGAGCAACAGTACTGCCAGTGATGTCGATGACCTGAAGATAGGGCCCGCGATGTCCTTGACCTAATTTCACCCGTTCTTGTTCATGTTTACAATATTTGTCTTTCATCAGGCCAATTTCCAAAATGAATGCAGGTGGCAAAGGTGCTAGCCCTTTTCAGAGAAGGTGACAAAACTCAAATTTCTAACTATAGGCCCATCTCCATATTTCCAATTTTTTCCAAAGGACTTGATAAGATCATTTTTTGTAGGCTATGTAGCTTTCTCGATAAGCATAAGTCAATAACCCCGCATCAACATGCCTTCCGCAAAGACGTGTCGATCGAACTGGCACTCCTTAAACAGAAAGAGCTGATCACAAAGATTTTTGAGGAACGCTTCTTAACCTTAGGCGTTTTTGTCGACTTGTCCAAAGCCTTCGATTTCATTGACCATAAACTTTTGCTTTGCAAATTGCCTTACTATGGCATTCGTGTTATCGCCCTCAACTTAATTGAATCACACCAAAGTCATAGAAGGCAGTTTGTGCATGTGAATGGCATGTCATCTAATCTCCTTCCTGTTGCTGTAGGTGTCCCGCAAGCAAACGTTGTGGGTCCTCTACAGTTTAACATTTTCGTTAATAATCTCACTAACATTGATCCCAATACCACATTCATTATGTATGGTGATGATACCACACTTCTCTTCTCCAAATCTCCAGATGGACAAACCCTACATGCTAACCACGTGCTTTCTAAGTTACATCTGTGGTCTATTGAAAATGGCCTGTTAAAAAACAACGTTAAAACTAAAGTTTTACTCTTTCAACCGAAAAACATGAACATTGCGTTATCTGGCGATATACCCCTAAATACTTTTAAAATCAAATTTTTACGAACATTCAAATGTTTCGGCGTGCACTTTGGTCATAATATGTCTTGGCACTCTCATATAAATTTTCTCACCGGTAAACTCTCTCAGGCGCTGGGCCTAGTCCGTTCTGTCAAATGTCTACCCTTTTCCATGAAACTCTTAACATATAACGCACTTTTCTCCGTCATCTTAATTACTGCTGTCTTGTATTGGGGACAACAACTTGCACTAACATTCAGAGAATGCTTTTCATCCAGTAAAACATTCTCTGCGTCATATGCAAAAAGCCTCGCGACTTTCATTCTGCTCCCCTTTTCCGTGATCTTAGAACGAAGGCTCTCCCCGCCTTATTGAATCACCACCTGGTTTCATCCTACCGTAAAGGCACAAGGAATAGAATAGGTAATCTTTGCTCTCTCGCTAATCTCACAAAACGCGTTGCCCCCTACACTATTCGAGCTTCGGAGACTTGGTGTGTTCCTCATCCGCGAACTAATTATGGTCAACAAAAGTTAGGCTACAGGTTGCCGATGTTACTAAATGACCTTACTCAATGTAAAATCTATGTGCTCACTTGTTCTTTAAGACACCTGCTTGAAATATTTTTGTACGCATGACTGTGTTTCTGTAATAAGCTGTGTAAGGCGTTTGTTCTTTTTGTTTGTTTCTATTTTACTGCTTGAATTGTATCTTTTTGGGTTTCTTGTTTTGACTTTTTTTAACTCTAGTCTATTAATAAGCCTTTTCTCTGCCCTGCTGTAGGCACTGTAAAAACAGTACTTGGGTCCAGTCAAGCTGCCCCTGAGCACTTTTTTCTCTTTGTATCCCCCACAGCCATTGTATATCCTTGTTTGTGAAAATAAATTCAAACTCGAACTCAATAACACACTACGGCTAGCTAGAGAGACTAATAAAACAAATCATGCGTACTGTATCTCTACATGGCGGTGACGTCGAGTAACTTGACCCCACACATACACACGTGCTTTTGGTTTCGTTATTTGCCTACGGTTGCCTTATATCGGTCATGTTTCCTTGGAATAAATTAGATCTGTGAGTCCTCAACCCTTGTTTTATTTCCTTTTTTTCACGGCTCTCGCGCTGGTACCCGTAAAATGAGACTGCGCTGTGAGAATTCTCTTGATGCTGCCTATATCAGCATGGGCAATACGAAGCGTATTCCTTCAAAAATTCGAAATCATATTTTCTAGCACCTACTTTTACACGAGAGAGAAAAGAACACATACGCACAGGACAGGAGCTACACCTCAACGGATGCTTGGAAACAACATGAAACACAACGTTTGTCAGGGTTCTGAAAATCGCACATGCGCAGTAGTGGTGCCACGCTTAAGGGACGTTATCTCTTTTTCTCCTAAACTGACGGTGATCCTTGTTTCACTAATCACAATGCTCCAAAAATTTCTCCTTTTGATTGCGTTTGCATTGTTATGCATGTTTCCTGAAAGATAGGTGAATAAGGTATAGGGTTAAGGTTATCAGGGTATCGTTTGATAAATCACCGTTTGCAGTGATCAGCGAGATTCTCACCAGGCGATATAGATCTCACTGGCAAGCGGTGCTCTCTCGGACGTTCATCTAGGCATCGACCTGACTGCCCAATGTGTGACTTGCCACAAGTGAGGGGGAATTTGCATACGGCACCGACTTTGCATAGGGCGAACTCCGTTTTATGGTTCGTAGTGCAACTTGGCTGCCTTGTCGCTCCGTTCACGGTAGAGCACAAACGCCTAAGCTTCTTCGGGGCAGTCAATACAATGTCAACGCAACTCTTTATCGCCATCTTTTTCAGACGGTCCGAGACGTTGTGCACATACGACATGGCTTCAAGTCGAGTTATTCAGTGAGGATCTTTGGGGTTTTGTCTCCGACCAGCTCTCACTTCTTTCAGTAGCTAGTCCACCACAGCTGTTATGGTTTCCTCAGGGAGCTCGGCGTTCTCTAGGCGAGCTTTCTGCAACACCACGCGTTCGGTGGTGCAGTGCTGGCACGACTTATTGAGATCAGCATGCATGGCATTCATGGAATTATCTCTTTTTGCAAGTTTGGTATGTGCTGATTGATAGCTGTGAATTTCTTTTTTGTCCTCGGCAAATGCAACCAGCAAACTCCTGCCTTTTCATATTCAATGCATATGTCAAGGAACTGCAGCCTATCGTCGCTTGGTATTTTCGTGGTGAAGGTCAGAACCCGGCTACAAAAATTACGCATCAAGTACAATTCCCAACGTATCGTCATTATTGTCAGATTTTCTGCGTTCATTATTACAAGATAGTGGCCAATACATCCAAAAATGCGTTTTACTTTGCCACTGCTCATCCGCGCAACAATACATTGGTCACAATAGGCAAATAACTAGGTGCTGGGCGATGCAAGGGCAAATGCATATACCATCCTTCTGAACATATTCTGTACTTTTATGCTTTACGGCAGTAGAATAAACGAAGAACGATATGAGGTTAAAAAGCTATCGATTTACCTGCCAACAGCATTCTGAAAGGACAGAGGGGTCCCACTTTCAATGCAATCGCGCAAGGCAATCATGATATCCTTTGGTGCATCGAGTAAACAAGTTATTTTCCATCTATGAAAAAGGCAAAGTTGAATTGCGAATGTTCCTCGCGGTTCATAGGATAGTCCACTACATCATCACAGTTTCCAACCAAAAAAGGATCCTCGGCTTTCAAAAAACTTACATTTTGTTGCAGGAATCTAGCAAGCGCGCCTTGCCGCCACACTTTCCCGTAGCAATCGTTGCTATGATTGTTTATATTAGCTCTTGTTATCTCACAATATTTAGTTTTGTGCCTCGAGCATTATTGACTTGCATCATATGCTAAATAGAATAGTAAAATGTTCGCTATTTGTTTAAACCATAACTCATCATGGGGACGTGCACTTTTTGTTGTGTTGCATGAAATATACTTATGTGTGAAACAATTTCTTTCAGCTGCACTTCACATGATTCAAATTCCACTAGAAAAAAGGCTGTAACACAACATTGCTCACTCGCTGTTTCTTTCCCAGCACATAACAGGCCATAACAGCACATAGCAGGTAAGATATGAACAAAAACAGTGCATGTATATGTTCCGCAAATGCATTTTGTGTAACACCAACACTATGATATGATTAACTGATGCCTTGTAAGAGAAAGCACACAAATCATCTTTTGTATATATTGAAGCTTGTTTATTTCAAGTTTTAAACTGGCCATTTAGACGACCATTTCTCAAGCATTTGACCCTAAATAAGCCAAGCACGTGCACCAGCTAAGGGGAAAGCTTGTACCCATTGTATCACCGCTGGTTACCCGGTGGCACTGGGGATCGAACCCCACACCTTCTGCTTGCGAGGCCGAGGCTCAGATCACTAGGCCACTGCCACTAGGCCACTGCATTTTATAACTGCTGCTGCAGCAGATCAAGGTTCGAACCTTGATCCTTGAACATTGAGCCTTCTCACTCGAACCACGTTGGCCCAAAGGGTACCAACTTCACCACGCTGCGAGGTCGTTCGAAACTGGGGTTTGGCCCGGGGGGGCGCAGCGCGGTTTACAGAGCTTCTTCCAAGCGAACACCCCTAAAGAAATCCGGGGGCCGCTTGTACCCATTTTTACCATTAATGACAGTGGCCAATAAAATCTATGAAATAAACTATGTTGCCCAAAGATACCGTTGGTTATTCATTGCCTGCATCGTATGCCCTGGCCAGGTCCATTTTCTTCTTTTAATTTCTGCCAGAATATTCACAACTTCCCTGTTCATCCCTGTTTTGGTTTCACTCGGTCAGTTATGCTATTAATAATAATAATCCTTTTACTGCACAAGTATATTGAAAACATATTTTGGGCTAAATGACTTCAAGTCTTCGGCTCGGCAAAATGATATGTATATGGTTGGTCTTGTATGTGTTTACTTCTGTGTTAATGTTCATTTTGTGTTCACTTTCTAATCTCCTAAGTCCTTCTATACCTATCTTCCTTCCCTCTAGCCCTTTCTCTTTTCTGGCATTCCTCCTCTTTCCTTTACACTGGCCATTGGTCACAAGCCTCTGGTGGGAACGACAGCCAGCACTGGTCCTTTTTTTTTTGTGGAACCTGCACTGCCACTTTCAACACTAATAGTACTGTATCTGTATGTTTGTGATACTGCATTTTTGTTATTTATGAAGTAGTTGGCTGATGCGATGGTAGCAGTGTTGGATATCACAATATATCACGCATATATCTTGCACGCAATAATCAGTGTGTTCACTATTACGCTACCGTCTATTTCTTTCAGTTCAGTTATTTGGCTACAGATATTTTGTGCTTCTTTACTAGTTTTGACCACTCAAACTAAAACTTTGCTTTCTGTGTCGCAGGTAGAATCTACAATGAATGCTGCTCTGTGTCTTGCAAGCAGAAGGCAGTGTTAAATAGAGCCATGAACTTTTCTTGGAATTGAAAACCTTTGCCGTATTATGCGCTGAACCTCGAGTGTGAAGAGGAAAATGTCATGTCTTGGATTTCTGCAGAGGTGAGCCATCGCGGTGAATCAACCAGTCAGCGCGATAGACAGGGACGAGAAAGGAGACAAGACAGGCGATGACTCACGACTGAAGTTTACTGATGTGAAGAGGGAATATATAAAAAGCCAAGCAAAACCACAAACTACGCAGCTACATATAAGCCAACAGGACAACATGAGTCCAAAATGGCCCTCAGCATATCTCTGATCGAGATAGTCCAACTTATTGCGTGTTATAACGATCGACAACACACTCACACATTCGTCACGGAGTCGTAAGATGTGTCTAGTCTCGTTAATCTCCCATTTAATCCTCTAACTTTACGGCCAAAATGCGTGTTGCCAAAAGGAAAGGGTAGCAGCCTTCACATCTCTATCAAGGTACACCCAAGTTAGAACCCCTACCATCTTGTTCTCCTGTAGTCTTAAAAGCATACACCTTCCAGTTGCACCTACATAAACTCGACCACAAAACAGTAGTATCTGATACCACATTCATTTTACAAGGCACATATACATTTCACTCTTCACGTGTACTTTTCTCGAGCCACATTCATAGAATAATTCTTAAAATTTTACATCTTTTAGACAACTTATTAGGGGCCGAGAAAGCCATGTTTACATCATACCTTCTGGCCACAGTTTTCAAATTGTGTGACAAACTATGTACATACGGTAACACAACCGGTCTTTTGGCATCTCGCTGGCTGACCCAAGCCTGATTGTGCCGGTCACCGTGAAACTTTTAGCTGCTTTAAAAATTTATCATATGCTCTTGCAGTAACATGGTTGGGAAATACTGCGTTCGTTAACCCTAAAATGTGCTCTTGGAAACTAGTCGTCATGCTGTGAAAGCATTTCATCAATTCTGAGTCCAGGCTAGAAAGTGCAATGCTATCTTTCACTAGCTTGGAATGGTCGGCCTGTAGCCAGGTAGCAGCTTAACGCTCCTAGGTGAATACCGCCAGCACACATGGCGTGTGCAGAACATCAAAGTAACGTCCAGAAACCCCAGATCTTTTTCTTGGGACATTTTTTCCAAGGTAAACCTAGCATAAATGCCTTGCTCCTTAAACAACTTGAGAATATGTACAGGTCCCAAACAATCACAACCTTAATAAAGACCAGAAAATCATCGAAATAGCGAAAGATTTTTCCCCCAGCCCATGCACGATCTTGAAGATTATTCTATCGACCCTGCTTAAGAAAATATCACTTTGCACAAGGCCAACCTTCGAACCACTACATATACGACATTTTAGAACTCATACCGCACTGGGATACTCCACAAACATGCTCTTCAAATAAGTGCAATTAAATAACATGTTCTTCTGATAAATTTCAGAAAAGGGTTCATGCAAAATTGTCTCTTGTTATTTGCAAAAGCATCTGTCTACTTCCTGTCTTAAAGATCCATTTCTTGTACTCAATTCGAAGTGTGGTTGAGTATCTCAAGAATGACAATGCAGCGGATTGTCTTGCGATTAGTGTCGATGTAGAACTATTTTATAGGCCTTTGTCTTAAGTTTACCTTGGAGAAAATGTCCCAAAGAAAGGGCTACGGTTTCTGAACCCTACCTCTATTTTCTGCACACGCCATGTGTGATAGCTATATTCACCCAGGAGTGTTAACTACTTGACTGTTGGTCGAACCATTCTAAGCTAGTGAAAGATAGCATTGCGTCGTGAAGTCTAGGCTCGGTATTGGTGAAGACATGCTTTAACTGCGTGACAACTGGTTTCCAAGAGAAGATTTTAAGGCTAACGAAAGCATGATTTCTCAACCTTGCTAATGCAGGAGCGTGCGATAAATTGTTAGAGCTCAGCGTATAAGATTGGGCAAGTTGGTCAGACATGCTGAAGGCAAGAATGGCGCAGCATCAAGAAACGAGGACAACAGGAGAGCACAGGCACGCACAAGAGTCAACCTTTGAGCAGGTAAATAATCCAAGAGCGCGTGCTTGACATTCAGCGTTGGCAGCCAAGGATCGGGCTCGTTCAATCTTTAGCGTTCAAATCCGTGTTTCCTCGTTTCCTTGACTATCAACGTTGAATGCCAAGCACGCGCTCTTGAATCTGCTCCAAGGTTCGAACTTGTGCGTGGGTGTGCTGTCCTGCTGTCCTCGTTAATTGATGCTGCGCCATTTTTTCCTTTAGCATGTTAAAGCTGAAACCCCTTCGCAGGGACTGGCAGAATCACGCCGGGTCTAGCCAGTGAGATGCCAAAAGACTTATTGCGTTACTGTACATACATAGATTGTCGCGAAATTTGAAAAATGTGGCAAGAAGGTATAACGTAAAAATGTTGTTCTCGGCCCCCAATAAGTTGTCTACAATCTATAAAATTGTTAATAATTTTGTGAATTTCGTTCGAAAAAAGCACATGTGCCGAGTGAAACACGGCAACATATATGTGCCTTGCAAAATGTATTTGGTGTGTCGGATACCATTATCATGTTGTTGGGTGTATGTTGGTGAAACTGGAAGGTGTATCAATGTAAGACTGCAGGAGCACAAGACGTATTTGGATATTGGTAGGGGTTCTAACTTATCTGTACATTGCAAGGAATGTGAAGGCTCCTAGCCATTCCTTCCGGCTATACGCATTTTCGCGATGCGTTCAGAACAGATTAACCGGAAAATTATCGAGGCTAGACACATCTTATGACTCGGTGATGAATGTGCGAGTGTGCTGCCCATAGCATTAACACGCAGCGAGTGGTACTGTCTAGATGAGAGGAATGTTAAGGGCAATCTTTTACTTATGTTGTGATGTAGCTTATGTGTAATTTTGTAGTTTGTGGCGTGTGGCTTTTCTGTATACTCTCTGTTCACTTCAATAAACTTCAGTTGCGAGTCCGCGCCTGTTTTGTTTCCTTTCTTGTCCCTGTCTCGTGCTGATAGATTCACGTACTTGTAGAGTAGATTCACTGCATTGTGCACTTGCAGAGGTTTCCGAAAAAAAGCAGAGGAATTTTCTTACCTTTATGCAGAATGGAAGGTTGAATTTTTTTTCACACAGATGCTTGCAGTATGAAATTCAATTCGAAATTGTGAAACCCTCTAAATTGTACATTTTGTGTTCAATCGTGCTGATGTCTGCATGCAACTGAAAACTTTCGTCCATGTTATCTAGGTAGCGTCATTCTTCCTAGCGCCAGATTTTCTGAAATATTGTTTTGTCAGATTTATTTCCGTCAGAATTTCTAAGAACAGATTAATTACACCAAATTTGAGATCATATATGATAAAATTCAAAGCGTCATCATTGGCATTTAAACAATGCCAGTGACCACTGATCATTGATCTGAGGCAGTGCAATGAGAAGTACATAGGATATAATAAAATTAAATATGACCAGTCTAACGTAAACAAAACTACTCTTTCTTTCGAGGAAAATATTGCTACCTAGGTGCTGGAGCGGCATGGCATGATGAAGACGTGGACAGTGTGCTGTATTCATGAAGGCAGGAGAACGTGCACACAGTGTTTGAGGCAATTGGTGAGTACCTTGGTGCGGTGCTTCTGCTTAAGTAGCCAAAATATACTTTTAATCTAAGAGTGTATCTGTAAATTTAAGCAAAAATTGAATAGCATTTAGATATTCTTGCACGAGATACCACTGAGAGAATTGGTTATTAATGTTGTGTCTCACATGTATATATAGCAAGCATGGCTTGCTAGCTGAGTGCCTCCGATGTATGAAAAAAAATGACCAGGTTACTGCACGACGCGTAGAGCAGCCCAGTGTAGATAATTCAGGCTTCATGGATTGCAGAATGAAAGCAGCAAAAATTTAAGAGTAGAAAACACAGCACAAAGCACAGGACCATCAAGCTGACAGAACACACTGACCTTGATGACACTGTGCATGAAGCGTGTTATGAAGTCGCCTGTCCTGTCATGCAAGACAAGAGGTCACACAGGACGGGTGTTAAACACATGTCATGCAGACAGCGTTTGTCATTATGTAGTGCTCACTCTAGAAGTCAAGGAGCAAGAAGCAAAGGGAACAGCTGCGCATAGCCTTTTATGCTTTCGCTTGACTATACATCATTGCAGCATGGGGTGAGGAAAAATACATACCCTTGATGTCAAGTAACTGTGCGCTCACAGGGCCTAGTAACATCTCACTGAGGTGTTCTTACACATCTACAGGGCACCTCAGGAGAAATTCTTAGGCTTCAGAACACGGAGACCTTGCAGAAATTGTTTCAGTGCTCGTTGCCACATGGACCTCTTCGTAATGATGACCCTAAAAGGCGAGCCTTCCTTTAGTGCCGCAAAAAATGCCTAGGATATGGGTCTTTTTGCTTCTCCATTAGTGCCAAAATGTTTGATGGCGATATCTTTCGCAGATATAGAATTATTTCACAAAATGCCAAGAAGGAGACTGAAGCTGCGCCAAGCAGTACCAGTAAAACCGTATCACAGCTGTTCAAGAAGCAGCAAGACTCATGCCTTCATCCTTCTTTTGCATCAAATACATGAGGATACTTCGTCTTTTTGGGTCATTATTACAGAAAAAGTTCACATGGCAATGGTCTTTGGTTAAATTTCTGCAAAGAACCCTTTCTGGAAACTTTAGCATTCGTTCCTCGTGAGGCACATTGCAGAGATATTGAAATGCCTTAGTGAGCTGCAACCGGTACGTGTGATTGCATTTTTACTGACATCAGATATTAGAACAATTTCTTTCACATGCTGAGATAATCAAAACTATGACTGAAACATACGGTTTGTGCTTCCTAGGGCCGTATTCTCTGTGTCATAATAAAAAGCGTCATAATCTGCCACACCGGCAACACCTGATTGGTCAGAAAACCGGAAGCGGATGTCGGTTAGGTTGTGACTGTGAGCAGTCGCAGGATGTCACTGCGTGCGGTTGCCGCAGCGAAACGTCCAGCGGCCCTTTTGCTCTTTGTTGAGTAAAATAATGCTACAGAAAAAATCTTCAGCCACAAGCTTGGTTGCGCATCGGATTCCACAGTAACGGAGTAATATCAAAGCTGCCTTATTTACCCAATTGACTTCAGCAAATACAAACAATATAGTTCAAACTTTTCTGCACCGTAAAGGCCGGAGATGAACGTAAAGAAGAATATATAACACACAACCACGCATGCCTTTTCAGTGAAAGAAGGCGGCATCTACAGCCGTCGATCGCCGATGGTAAATAAAAGGCAGCTAGCTTGTTCGCACATTACGGCGTTTTACATTTATCTTGAGGAAAATGAAACGAAGAGGAAAATTTGTAGCATGCACTTGTTCGCTGCACAATGCGCGCTTCGTGCTGGGCTAAACCAAGACTCCGTGACGACTTGCCGTTTGCAACATCGCTGAACGTGAATTGGTGCTGTGATCGGACGGTTGTGCAGACGGTAATAAACGTTTTTTCATTCATTTGACGCAGGCACAGCAAATAAATAAAACGGATGTGCAAAAAAAAATCTTCTTACTGTGTTTCCTTGATATATGCGTTGAGAGACTTCGGAGACGAAATTTTTATATGTTTCATAGTTTTCATGGTACGAAGCACACACATATCCATTGATGCCTTAAAACTAACTTGCAAGCTAACTCGCGAGCTCAGTTATGCAGAGCCACACCACCGAAGCTGTTGAGAACCGAACCACCTCTGGCATGTCAAACGCTTCGGTGTAGCAGCGCATCGCTGGCGATTGACCATCCGTGCACGTGAGTGGTTTCACGCTAGCAGACCTTACACACGATCATAATGCAAGACGCTTCAACAGCTAATAGACACTGGCGGCCTCCGATGTGGGGTTCTCACGGGAGCGCATGCATTCTTTCAGTGAACTGACGCAGGCCTGCAAAGCCGCGCGTCGGCTGTACCCCCACCCCATCCCTCCCTCGACAATTATCATCAGACAGTTTGGAGGCGGCTCCAAACATGCACCTTACCCTCCCCTTATATATGCTCGCGCTATCACCAAGTCCACACAAACCCCTCCTATACCCTCTGCTACCACCCCAAAGCCACTCTCGATCATATCATTTTCCTCTGCCCGGCGGATCCTCCACCGCGGGGCCTGGAGCACCTTGCCACTTGGGAGGCTTGGGAGACACTACTACGCTCCGAGGACCCGGCCAAGCAAGGCATCGCCACAGGCCGGGCTGCCAGCGTTATGGGCCTCCGGGACATGAACGTTTGAGTGCAGTGGGGCCGTGCGGGGTCCCAAGCACCTGCGCGTCCTAAACTCCCCTGTATGTAATAAAGTTAACACCAGCTCTAGAATAGGAAATGCACATCTGCGTGCAGTAAACACAAGTATTTTGAGGCTCATTCTGCTTTATGGTACATCGTTCAACATGCGCAGACGAGATAACTCAGTGAGAGTGGGGCCATCCAATTTGAATGACGAGAACAATTTCTGCAACAAACAGGTACTCGTTAGGCCTAGTAGCTACCGAATCGTTCAACGAAATAAAAAAGGCCGAATTTAGCGTCCACCCAACTTGTTATAGGCAAGAAAGGACGAAGCGAAAGTCCCGTACCCAGTTTATATCCGGTTCACGGACCGAAAGAAGCAGTAACAGTGACGACCTCACTTCGAAGCGAGAGGCTCCACTTCAGAGCGCGCCGCCAGGGTGGCTGTCGAGCATCAGCTGCTTACGCTATGTGCTATGTGTTGACGTCACCGTCCGGTCTCTTCTAACCTTTTCTCTGCATCCGAACCGCCACTTCCGCTTCCGGCGTTAGGACCAATCAGGTGTGCCCGTTGCGGCAGATTATGACGCTTTTTATTATGACGCAAACTATGAATACGAACCCTTACCCACCACTGACACAATGGGTACCAGCTTTCGCCTGGCCTCGTTCTTAGCCTCATTAGGGTGAAATGCTTGGGAAAGGTGTTTTTGGCCCCACCTTGAGATGTAGAAAATACTTTGTGCCATGACGCTCTTTGTGCTCAGATGCCCTTGCGCCATAAAAAATCACAATCATCATCATGCTTGTGGGAAATTGTCCGGCCTTTTTCAGATGTTACCATTGTTCCTTGCTCGTTAAGTTGTGCACTGAGTACTATGTACTGAAAGGCATCTGCATTGAATTGTATCTGGCACCCATCATGAGTAACTTTCTATTTGCACAAAATGATAAACAAGCGTAAAGGCTTTCATGCACACAGTGCCGTCCGGGTGAGCGCATTTTGTCTGCTTCGTTCTGGACCTGTGGTTTTTGCTGTTTACTGTTATGAGAAATGAATTTTGGCAAATTAATCATAATGGTTTGGTTCTCAGTGAATGGCTTTTGCAAGCTTTCCGTTACCAAGAATGTGACATTCGCCATACGGAGTCTGTTTCTGGCATTTAGTCCGTACCTCATGTTGCGGAAAACCCTCCGGGAACGCATTACCAGCGGGTTTCTTTTTTACAGCGTAGCATTTTTTTACAGTGTAGTAGCACTTATTTCAACTGATGGCACCCACAATATCAGTACAAACCCTTCGGGATTGGCTACCTGTCTCGAGTTTTGTGCTAAGGCGAATGTCACAAACCCGAATATAAACTCCTGCTTCTGATGTGCATCACATAAATGCTTGATAGTCTTCAGCTTGCGTGGCCAATACGCATCACGCAGAAATAACCTGCAATGAGCTCTCACAACTCGGCTTTGAATTGTTGTCGTCCATAAATCGCGCACGCTGTGCGAATGGAACTCGGAGCAGACAGAAACGCTTATAATGAACCAGTCCTTTCCTTCCTGTACAATAACCCGTCTACTCTAGAGCTCTAGGATAGATTAAGGCAATACGGCATGGTACGGCATAAACAGCTCTCACGGGCTCGGTCAGAAAGGCTCGAAGGCTCAACAAAAAACGGCACCTCCTTAACGGAGCTCTCTCTCTTCATAGCACTTGGGAGATTTTTCTGTTTTTTACGTTTGTATTCATAGACAACCCCACGCGGCATTGTAGGTTTTTTTCGGGATGCTAGAGGCGGTCAAATTCCCCTTCCAACACAGCAGCCGCGCACTGCTACTTCTGCGGTAATCAGGAATGCCCAATGGTCTTTTCGCGCCTTACCTCAAAATTTTTTCCAGCTTTGCAATGAGCGCGGGCGGCAGCTTTGGTGATTCTGCTCTTCGCCGACAGCCTAGCGCATTTCGCGCTATTGCGGAATCGAATCTTTGCGGGCACAGATGGCCCAATAGTTTTCTTTCTAAAACCTTTAGCTGACTGTCAAACTGAAAAATTCCGTAATAACCACTTGACGATTACTGTCTGAAATATGCACGTGTATAGTCTAGTGCAATTTGCTGGTTAACGAGATTGGAATAGAACAGAGCGATAAATTCTTACGCCGTGCTTACGTTTGTACACAAAATATGATGGTGAAGGTTGCAAAGACACCTTTGTAACTTAAGCTATTGCATTGCGGTCGGCCTTACGTAATTAATAAGAGAAGGCTAAGCCTTAAGCCACCACTTTGAAATCACGACAGAGTAGCCATTGTCTATGGCGCCATAAAACGCAAACATCCAGTAGCATGCAATACTTATAGTAAAAATGTAAGAAACCATGGGTGCGAATAACGGAGTGGCTCGACTTTGTCATGACCTTTCTTTAAACCGCCCACTTTGCATTTCTGTCAGCACAATGCTACACGAACGAGCTGCGTACCAGACATGTACAGCTTACAATAATTCGGATGCGCAGATTCATAGTGACGGTCAATACAGCTGACATGAAGAATCTTTATTTTCTTATTTCTCTTATCAAACTAGTCAGGAAAGTTGCCTGACATAATATTGTTACCGGTACAAAACTATATTGCTATTATGGATGCAACACTGGTATGAACATGGCATCATTTCGGCATACGGCTTTCATTATGCAAACAAAATGAAACGTGCGGCCAGCTATGCAGGCTGTTTTGTTGAAAATGGCCTAGAATTTTTTAATGCAATCTGATCTGCACTTCTCTATAAACAAACGTACAGTCTAACCCATTGCGGGAATGAATGCTTGGTGCGCTGTGTTTTGTGGCCATGTATACTGACCGAACAAGCGTTGTAAGTTAACACGCATTTATTCAAGTTTCGTTTCACTTTATCTTTCGTGCCACACCCTGGAGCCGCAGATTACCATTCTGCTATTGTGATCCGCTTATTGTGGGTTCAGACGTGGCCTAGTATCACGTGACGTCCCACTCCCGCTCTTCCTCCAATTCAATAACTATAGATGGTGAATTACATTCCAGATGCCTAATCCGTTCATCTGCATCTGCAGAAGTGAATGTCGGAGGTGGTTGCGATACGCGGATGAGACGTGCAGGATAAATTTCTCCGCACGCGGGATAGGCGCGGACCCCGTGGAGCGGAAGCACCATATTACGCTGTGCCTGGTCCATGGCGGCCCGCGCCAATGGCTTGTGGTGTGAATGCGCCTTTAAAAAAGTAGCAGGTGTGCGCCCACAACTGGCAAAAAAATGGGCATTTGGCGCCTCGTTTAGAGGGGACCATTGTACCAACCGTGTATCACGCTACCCTAAATCTCCGTCTCCTTGAACCGAAACTTCCTCTGCGAGCAAAGCTTTCCCTGAGAGCGACTGTTCTAAGGCATCGTTAAGGCTTGACCAGACTCCATGCCGATGACTGTACGATATCCGTCGCTTCTCGGCTTTCAGAGCAGCTTACGATGGGAAGGAAAAAACACCCGGAAAGCAGGGGGTCACCACAGTAATGCGACCGCACTGCCACAAAGAAGCATAGCCTAGAACAACACACTCTTGGTCGAGGAAGAGGCTCTAGCCCACTGTCGCATCGTCAGGAAGTTAGTGGCGACGGGTGAAATGACTCAAGAAACATGATTTCGCCGGCCTCTGACAACTTATTTTCCTTCTTTCATCGCTGCCACCTCTTTGTGATCTTTTAGCGAGCAAATTTCTTCTCGAAATCCTTCCCATTACAATGGCATTTATCAAACACAGATCACTTGTATCGAACCATTGCAACAAAATAAATACTTAGCGACCAAGAATTAATGCATCATTTTTTTTTCGCTTTGAAGACTGCTTAGTACTTTTTGGACATCAAAAACGCGACTACACGCACTGCTGATGGAAGGTCACTCCTTTTGTGTTTCCTAGTTAATCCTGTGTTTTGCCAGCTGCGGCCACCATATCCCCGCAAACTTCCTAATCTCACCCACCGACCAAACTTTCTGCCGCCTCCTACTACGCCTCCCTTATCTTGGAATCCACTCAGCTGCCCTTTACGATCAGCAGTTACCTTCGCATTACATGCCCTGCCAAAAGCCCATTTCTTCCTCGGGATTTCGACTTGGATGTCATTAGCTCGAGCTTGTTCTCACCCACGCTGCACGCTCCCAGTCTCTTAATCTTACACTTATCGGTTTTTTTCCATGGCTCGTTGAGTTGTCCTTAAGCTGAACCCTTTTTGTAGGCCCCAGGTTCCTGCCCCATAGGTGGGTACCGGTAAGCTACAGCTCTTTTATACTTTTCTCTTGAAAGATATTGGCAAACAGCTATTCAAGATCCACCCTATTCTTATGCTCCTAGTTATTTCCCTCATGTGATCCGGATCAGCGGTCACTATCTGCCCTAAGCAGGCGTATTACCTTACTACTTCCAGTACTTCGCTACAAGTCCTTTAGTGCTCCTCCCTTGCGATACTCTGTGAGATTACTCTGACTTTCTGCATCCTAACTTTTGGACCCACTGTTCTGCTCTGCCTTTCTACCTTTGATAATGCTTTGCAGGCAATCTCCTGGATGATTGTTTTTCGTGTCCGAACCGGCATGCAAATAATATGTAAAAAGCGTTTCCATTGTTTTTTGTGCTCCCACTGTGGGGAACTCCGCGAATAAATAGAAGAAACTGTCAGGAAACAGTACGAAACTAGATGCATTTTTATGTGTCAACCTAAGTAACGCAGCAGGTTTGAAGAACTGCGCTCAATATGATTTTTACCGCTACCCAAGAGCATGCGACGCTGATGGCCTTTATTATCTACTGCGCATCAGAAATGCAACTAAAAAGTGGCGTTACCAATGCATCAGAGCAGGCCAAGCAATAAATTTTTTAAGGAAGTCGATTTTTTTTTTGCCGACATCTGGCATATATACATCCAATTACCTCACGGCACAGGAGAAAAGTGTGTCTGAAAGTAGCACAGCTGAGCATAGCAGATCGAAGCAAATTCACCACGGCTAGTTCGCTGTGAAAGCTCAGGATTGAAAAGAAGGCACTCTATTTATAGTGCTCGTTTTGAACATTTAATACATTGCGAAACCCACGAAACAGCTAAGCTAATATATATATATATATATATATATATATATATATATATATATATATATATATATATATATATATATATATATATATATATATATATATATATATATTTATTGTAGATGAGGCATATGTTTGGACGACCCTTTGATGCGACCTTGCCTGTTACGAATGAGGATATGTTATCGGAAATCGTAATGTAGCCCCCAGGAGTCCCATATTTGACACAGTCCTCTGGGATCTCGTTCTGCGCACGTAACTGGGTGTTTAAAACAGCTTGCGCCTAATTTATGCTTTCACCACGACTTCTCCTCCCGAGGAAGCTCCGTGAATGAGTGTGCCCATGAATGTGGTATGTGTACAGGTGAACACAGTTCTGCAGTCAAATGGACAATTACTACGGCATTTTTTTTATCAAGAACCCGGGCTCGACGTTGTAAAAGAAATCAAGAACTCAACATGCTAATTCATACCTAACCTCCGCATTTATAATATATGTTGTTTGCGAAAGTACAAGCGGTTATGCACAAAGCCATGCCCTATAAGCCAATTTTGCACCTTATTGCCAGCTTTGAAAAATGACACATTCACTGTCCGTTTTCTTTGGATTAACATTTTTCATTTTGCTAATAAGAAAGCAGTCATTTTTGAATAACTAATTGGCGTCAAAATATTAAAACCGCTTTACATGCGCTGCTGTAACATTGGCGTGTTGCGTAGTTTCACAAAAGGTATTGAAAAAATAAATCATTAAACACATCAAACGCCTCAAATAGCAAAATAAACAGTGAAATCTATGGGTGGTCGACTGCAACCCATCTGTGCACTGAGTCGCTGTAAGCGGCGTTCAGTCGAAGAAAGTGCACTGCTTCACGGGGTTCATCCTGGAGCCCACGGGGCACCGGAAGGCTTCAGCGAAGGGCGCAAAGTTCATCACCGCCTTGTTGCAGTCTCCGCCGTAAAGGTTATTCTTTTCTTTCGTGGCGCAGCTAGTAAGGCACGCAGTAATGAAGAAGATCTTCGCTTCACTCAGCTCCTGCGAGCGACATCAAACGGCAGTTGGAAGTAGGTCGAAGTGTGAAACCAAGCACGGAGAAATCAAAGTCGGACGTTGACTTGAACCACTACGAGCTGAGTTTGCAGCAGTTCAGCCAAATACGTGCCTGCGGTCATTTTAAGAACCTACAAACAATGGTTCCGTTGTTAGGAGGAAAAACAACAATTTAATTAATCGCACAGAAACGCGCGATATAAGAATAACCAGTCAGGGCAGGTGAGTGAAACTTCGAATTCCTCATAGCGGCCACGAATTAAAGACGGTAGTGCCAATTGCTGCTTCAGTTGCGTTCATAGCGTTTTGCGTATGACTTTTCTAGAACCATGACAACGCACGATCGAGACACGCCGGCATGGCATCTGCTTCACGCGCGGACTGGTACAAAATCGAGCCAGCTGGGGGAGGTGGGTGGATGTATCGTTGTACATCCTTTCTTTGCTGGTATGGCATGTTATAATTGGTTGCGGTGCTAGTCAAGAATGGTAACCGCAGCGGTGGGCAAATGTATGGAGAAGAGAGAATATTTTTTCGTGGCTTTATTGACACATATAATTCCCGTTACTTTCAGTCAAAAAGAAATATTTCTCTATATAAACTACACGTCGACCTTACAGTATTCCATACAATACAGGTAATGCGCTCCATTGAGCCTGTAACGTTGTGATATCTCTCTGTAACACACAAGACAATCCCTCTCTGTGAGACCCTCGGTAAGCCCTCTGGCTCGGAAAGCAGTACCTCGAGCTAGTTCGTGAGCTGCTTTATTTCCAGCCAGGGATGGGTGTGCAGGCGTCCACCCTATGTTAATTTTCCGGTCGTGCGTTGCGGTCTGCAAGATTCCGTTTGTCAGAGGGGAGACCCTCCTCTTTGACAATGTTCATCACTGCAACTTTGGAGTCACTGTCTATTGTTGACACCCCTGTGTCCGCTATTGCGAGCGCGATGGCGGCTTCTTTCGAAATTTCTGTACTGCCCGACGTGATCTGGGCGCCGGCGCGGAGATGTGTTTGAGCGCTAGCTACCGCCATCACCATTCTCCTCTTCCCGAAATTAACTGCGTCCACGTAGGCCACGTCTTCTATCGGATAGTTTTTGAAACGCCTGCCGAGGGCATTAGCTCGTTTCTCTCTGCGATCCTTGTGAAGGACAGAATGTATGTTCTTGGGTAGTGGCGGGATCATGAGCCTATCACGCACGCTCTTAATAATGTCCACTTTGGTACCTCGCTGACTCTCGTAGTTTATTCCTAAGCTCGCTAGGACTTTCCTGTCGGTGACACTGGCTGACAGCCTTTCGTATTGCGAAATTTGTACGGCCTCTAAAATTTCATCCAGTGTGTTGTCGAGACCTAGTTCTAGTAGCTACACGGTGGGGGTCCGAATGGGTAAACCCAGCGCCTGCTTGACACATCTGCAAATGATGCCTTCGAGCTTGGACTTCCTCACCTCCTTGGGATTAAAAAAGGGAGCTATGTAAGCAATTTTGCTGATTACGAAGGCTTGCACTAATTTGATTAGATTAGTTTTTTACATGCCATATCGCCTATTTGTGATTCAACGCATGAGTCGCATATATCCGATTTATTTTATGTATCCCCATTGGAACCATTGTTTTGAATATACAGCCCAAAGACTCTAGTCCTCTCGAACTTCGGGACATCGAGTCCCTGAGCGTTCAGAGAGATCCGCGGCGAATCCGACCGTGAATAACGTTTTGGTTGACAGAACAGCTGTTACGATTTGTGCTGAGAGCATCTAAGTCCCATATAGTTTATGTATTGTTGAACTTCTCCTAGGGCCATTTCTAGATTTTCTTCTATTTTCCCGCCGGTTCTTTGGCAATCCACATGGTAATGTCATCCGCATACATGCAGTGACTGAGTCCCTCAATCGCCTCTATTTTGCTTGAAAGCCCGATCATGGCCACGATGAATGGAAGTGGGGACAAGACAGATTCCTGTGGGGTCCCCTTGCTGCATAGCTCTATGAATTCTGATTTATTTTCTCCGAAGTGAATTTGCGCCACTCTATCTGATATGCAATTTTTAACGTAGTTTTAAGTTTTCAGGTCTCCTCTCCTCCTAGTTAGCTGAGATTATCCAGGATCGCCTTGTGCGTGACGTTATCGAAAGCCTTCGCCAGGTCGAGACCCAGGATGACCTTCGTATCCCGCGTTTGGGCGTCCAGAATTTGATGTTTTAGTTGTAACATCACGTCCTGCGTTGAGAGATGCGAAGAGTCCAACCATGGACTTGGGGAAGGTTGTTGTCCCCTATGTAGTTGTTGAGACGCGTCTGCATTTCATACTCCATTAATTTCCCGGCACATAAGATTAGACATATTGGTCTTAGATTCTCGATCAACCAAGGTTTCCCCGGTTTCGATATATGTACCACCTTAGCCGACTTCCACTCCTTAGGAGTCGCACTCCCTCCCACCATTTCTGCATGTAGGCAGTGAGTGCTCTTATAGAGTTATCGTCTAGAATTTTGAGCATTTTGTTGCTTACCTCATCTGCACGTGGAGCCTAATTAATATTTAATGTACCAAGTTCAGCTCGCACATCGGATTCGCTAATGGGTCCGTCCAAGCGATCGTAGGACGTCTCATCATAACCAGGCAGGGCACCTTCTCTGTGTCCGCTATATACATGGATCGAATATCTGAGTATATTTTCTATGCCGACCAAAATACCACTGCTTCAAGACGGACGTGCTGAAGGAACTAAGGAAAGACACCGCGCTTGCTCCTCTACATGTTCAAGAAACCGGCTCGTTTGCAGCTCGAATCGCTGTCTAGAGGCAAGGCTCTGATCTGACAGTTTTACCGCAATGTCCGGAGGCGACTCATTAATGGCATTCAAGTTAAGAGACCTCACACAGGCGTCACTGCGACAGCTGTCAGGCTCATCGCGCGGCACACATGATTTTATCGGTGGGAAGAGCGCATCACAACTTCTGCCATGAATGCAGCCATGACTGTGTAACGCTGAGCTATTCGGAGATCTTCTTTAATGAATTCCATAGAAATGACTGGAGATCAACGGAGAGTGGCAGAAGGTTCCTACTATGCTATAAAAGGACTTAAATCAAAAATTTTGAAATGAAAGAATCAGCTGGCATTGGTGCTCTGGCCTATAACATGACATTTCCGAGGCTCGTATTTGCGCAACTTATCTATAGAAACTGAGTCGAAGATAGTAACCCAAAACATTGGAATGTTTCAAGTGAGTCTCACAGATGCCGGCTGGAAGACAAGTGATAAATGAAGCGTCGATGGGAAAGCGTTCATATGTAAAACAAGTGCTAAGGCCGATTTTTTTGGGGTGACAGTGACCGAACATACCGAAGAATTGAGTCATCTTTTTCGAAATTAGACAATTATTGATGTTTACTTATATCCTTCAATCAAGCCTTCGACTACTTTTTATAAACCTACTTTACAAGGCATAAATGCTAGCCAATTCACAGTGAGTGCGCAGAAGAGGATTTTCTGCCACTTACGTCAGTGAGCTGGAGATCACTATTTTCGGCGTGTTGTTGAAAGGCGGCGAACGCAACCTCCATCGCCGGCACTTCAGGGAATACGCTGGAGTTGTAGTGTAGACAGCCCTGGTCGCGCTGCCGGAATCGAGGCTTGACGGCCTCGCTCAGCCAGGACGGTACTATGTGGCCCAGTGGGTCGACCTAGAGAATAAACAACGAGCTAGACCATTTAGTTCTTATGGTACACCTGTGTGAAAGGTGTCAAGAGCAGGAAAACATAAGGTGTCATTCGTACTTGCGACAGCTGGCGCGACGTATTCGGTTGGTTAGAAAATACACTGATGTGCATATAGATGACAAATACAAACTTACATTGGCCTCCAGTTCAACGCCAGAACATTTCCTAAGACGCCGTTTCAAGTGAAACAGAATATTCTAATGTAGTGTTTGTGATTAAATGCAGGTGAGCGAGTCTCTTACGCCGGTCCTGTACTATGTTTTGCAAGCATAGTAATCAGCTGCCGCTAAAATTTTGTGGGCTATGCGCAAAGCTTATGGCTGTGGCACCCTCGGACAATTTTCCTGGCTAAACGCCTACACGTATGACGAAGAAAATATAGTACGTTGCAACAAGTCTCCTACTCCAAAACAGTAACACTTAATCCCATTCTTCAGCGGTGATTACATTTTTCATATCGGAAGCATTTAATATCAGGAATCTAAGAATCACGTGAGCTGACTATGTAAACCAGCGAAGTACACCAGGTGAAGAATCAACAAGTCAAGAGCAAGAAAGCGCTTCCATGTACTTTTATCAATGAGAATTTCATTGCACATGGCGGTCAACATAGTCACCGTTTTGCGAATATTTCTCACCCGATTCTTTCTTTTCCAGTTGGCAAGGTGCGCCCCGCTTTGGAGAATAAAACCAGCGATCCAGGTTGCTTGAAAGCTATGAACCCTTTAATCACAGGCGGCAGATAATATTTAAAGTGGGGGTTAATGCATTAGGTCGAATAAAGGAGCGCTAGCTCTTTCTTCTTCTGGCTATGCACCTGCGGCTGCACGAGGAAAATGTATATGAGAAGTGCACCAATTTGCCATTTCTTTAACTTAGACCCTCCCCTTTCAGGCCCAAGTCTCACTTTTAGCAAATCTTAAGGGACTAAAAACTCGATTCTCTATACCTGAATGTATTAAGGTCTCTCAGAAACCCCACGCCAACAATCTTGCACTGCCATTGCACCGTATCCTTCTGTTAGCCAGTTTGGCAACTAGATGTCCACAGAAATTTCTAGTCGTCCACAGCAGAAACCATACATCTCACAACGAACGCTAAGGTGAATCACTGCGCGTTTGCTCAGTAACTACCAGTGTAAACTATAAACCTGTTCCACTACACAGGTATTACAACGCTTCGCACTCTTCGGATTGCTCGAAAAATTAGTGTTCTGCTGATAACCTCGAAGTAAACGGCAGACTGTCGTTTGCTTCCTAAGTGTGGGCTGCCCTTCTGCGAGTATATCTAGTTTTTGTTTTCCGTGCCACTGACTGTGCCTTAAAAGCTTTCACTTGTATTGTTTTCAACTGATAAACCGCTATTCGCACTAGCGCCACTTCGTCGTGTGCTTACTTTCACACCCTCGCGGTCGATCGCTCCGACCAGTTCGCGGGCGTAGAAGTAGCCGAGGCCGCCGTGCATCATGGCGTTGGTACCATCCGGGTAGAAAAGCGGCGGTGCGAGGGCTCCCAGCGAAAGAGCCAGCACATTCAGCACCGGCACGTATTCGATGTATGGCTGAGCACTGCTGAGACGCAGCCGCTGCTCCTGGACTCCCGCCTCGGAGCCGAACAGGTTACGGATGTTGCGTCGGGCGTCAATCCAGAGGTGCGCGAATGAGGAGGCGTTCTCACTGAAGTTGGCGTAGGCCTCTTCGATGCCTTCCACCGTAAGATACTTTTCGGTCGGCCAGAGCAGGGTGCGCACGTTCTTCAGCTTCTTGACAGCGACGCCGATGGTCTGGTTGTCCAGCCACGAGGCAGCGGAAGTTTTCTTGATGGCCATCTACGATGCGAAGGAGTCAGATATGCATTGTTCATTCGCAAGTGTTGGTAAAAAAAGGCAGTGAATGAGTGAGAGACGGGAGAGCACCACGCTCTATGCCGAACGTTTATAGTGATTTCCCCATGCTCATCACTGCTGCACCTAACACGACCCTTTTCAAGAGACACCGATTTTACAAATCTGAGCGAGTCGTCGACTCAGAAAATGGAGGCAGAATTTTGCTCTTTTGCAACTGCTTTCTTGTTCATCGAGGTTGACCTCACATTTGTTTCCGTGATTTGGGAAAAAGGAATCTCACCAACTTCATGCAGAGATTCTGTGCACATATGGCGGGTAACGTTGCCTAACTATTTACTTATTTCATTGCAGGGCCAAGTGTTAAGCGGTGCTAAGGAAAAAAATAATAATGTGTTTTTCCCCATGCCGCACACTACCCACTCTCTACTAATTGGCACTGACTGACCGTTTTACGATAATATCAAGGCAGTGCAAGGGATGTGTACTGTGGGCCGAGAGATAATTTACTGGAAGCTATGACAGTTGACAGTTTAAAGGTATCCTAGGCGATCGTGCGTTGCTTTCAATTCAACCTAAAGTTCTCAAATTTTTTTCATAATTTTCAGCAAGAACCCTGTGTGCGATGGGCTACTTACTCTAAGTTAAACTGTTAATTCATGTCCGCGAAATCTCTCTACAAAAAATGTGGACAAATGCGTGATGATTCGCAGTGCTCTCTGATAATTCTGCAACTGAAATGTTTCTCAATAATAGTGCTGAAAACGCGATTCCACTTCTCAAGTGTATTGCAAGAAACCTTGACACTTGCACTGTCATTGATATTCTTTAATTACTCCCTCCTACTATACTGACGGAAGGCAGCAGTTACCGAAACCAAGGAGAATAAGAAGAGGGGAATTCTTGACACGTGTACTGTCATTGATATTCTTTAATTGCTCCCTCCTACTACATAGACGGAAGGCAGCAGTGACCGAAAGCAAGGAGAATAATAGGGGAATGTTTTTCTTTTTAATTCTTGGAGTTCATCAATGAGAGATTAACAGGGCTTTTTTTTAAATAATAGACTGCAAAGAAGAATGAAAAGGAACCATATGCCGGTTCTGGGAGCCGAGCCCATGATCTCTGAATTTCGAATCCGGTGCTCTGCAACTGAGCTACGGGAGGCGGGTGCAATTAACCACTTTCCGGGTATTCATGGTCCGGGTAAGTGGAACAAAAACATCAAATTGTTTACCAGAGCTGCCCTCGTCCATAAGGGCGGACAAAGTACGTATTGTATTACCGCGAGCACCACGTAGGAACGTAAGGAACTATGAAACCGGCAGCGGTGCGGCAACCCTCTTAGGCTACCTACGGTATCAAAACCTCCACAATCGAGGCCCTAGTTAGCTACTCAGCATTAAAGGGAAATAAAAGAGGGGCTCGTTATGACGTATATGACGGAAACCAAAAATCACCGAAACCAAGGCTTATCAGGGAAGTCAGGAAGAAAGTTGAGCGAGTTGGTGAATATTTATGATGTAAAAAATGCGCAAAAGAAACACGAAAGTCTGTCTTTCCTGTTTCCTTTGCGCTATTTTTATGTCATGATTATAGGAGCCTTTTTCTTTTTAATTTATGCAGTTCACAGATGGGAGATTAATAGGGCTATTAAAATATATTTGATTAGAAAGCAGAAGAAAAGACAACCACTTGCTGCCGGAGAGATCCGAACCCACAACCTCCGAATTTCGCGTCCGGTACCCTAAAAACTGAGCTATGGCGACGGCTGTGCAATCTTTTGCTTTTTTGGGTATTTATGTGTAGTCGGGCCGAACACTCAGACTGTTCACGAGTGCCACCCTCATCGATAGCGGCGGACGTAGTACATCCTGTATTATCGCGACTGCCACGTAGGAAAGTGACCAAACGGTGAGGACGGAATTTTTGCGAGAACACTTTTATGCTACGTACGGCAACAAGACTGCCAGGATCGAGGCCCTCCGTAAAATATTTCTGCTATAAACACCCCATTGATGAACTTCACTTATTGAAAAATACATCCGCTGCGGTCCCTGTTTTCGGTGGCTGTTGGTTTTCGCCGTGTATTCTTCTCCTTAGTAAGCATGGCACATACCCACGGAGGGGGATTGGAGAAGGTTCAGTAGATAATGCCAATGAGGTATTTGCGCGGTATTCATAACGAGCAACTCTTTTTCCTTCCCTCGTGTGCTCAATAGCTAACGAGGGCCTCGAGTCCAGCAGTCTTGATAACGTAGGTAGCACGACGGCTCTCGCGCAGCTTCTGCCCTCACCGTTCATGTTCCTACGTGGCGTCGCGCTAATACTGGACGTACTACGTCCCCCGCTATGGACGAGGGCGGCGCTGGTGAACACTTTCAAGTAGGGCGCCGCTTTCAGGTTGAAGACACCGCACAGCTCTCTACCGGGGCATGTTGGTTCCCACTCTCCAGTTCGGCTGCATTGAGCGCAATGCAGCGGCGCGCCGTTCCGAAGAGAAAACTAGGCCTGCCGCGTGACATTCGGAAAATTTGGTATTCTACCAAGACACAGTGGTACCAGAGATTGCGTAAACAGTGATAGAGAGTTAGTTACGCTGAATTATATCGACTATCGCAGCTAATCTGCCGAGAAAGTGTACGGCATAAATATCATAATCGGTGCGCTCATGTGTGCTGGTTGTCTTCTGTCCCGTTTCTTTTGCACTTTGTTCTTTCATAGTAGCGTTCTTATAAACTCATAGTAGTTTCATAGTTTTATAGTAGCCTTCTTAGCATATTCCAGTGCAACCTCTTGACCAGTATCCTCTACATTTCGATTACTTATTCAATAATTAGGATCACTTATTTCGAGCTGCTGTTGCACATTCGCCAAATATAGCCATCAAACAGCTTGCCGTTTGCCATTAAATCAATGCGAGAAGCCGCCTTTTACAGATGCTAATTTCATTAATTAAGAGGATGCAAAGTCAAGTTGTGCATTATGCCTCCGTCCTCAGCAGAAATTGTTCTGGAAAGCAAGCGTTTCGCATGCCTTAGCTCGTATACATTAGAGTTAATTTTTCTTCCGCCGTCTCCTTTGACTTGCGATTGCACATTTTTTTCGCCCACCGTTTCATGAACAAAGCTAAATTTCGGGTGCCCTTTAATAGTGAGGGCAGGACACCCGGAAACAGAATAGTCCGTAACATATTGATCTCTGACTGCTGCATCACACATACCACATGAGCTCACTTTAGCAAAGGGGCGTGGCACCATTGGCGAAATCACAACGGTTTTGCATGTTGCGTGCCTTCTCCGCCACCTTTCTTCTCCCAATTAGAGACGCCTCGTTGCCGTTACGCGTTGCTGCCTTTCTTTTCCAGATTACAGCCGCCTGGGTACACATTGCACCATCTGCACCATGCTATCAGAAGTCACGTTTTCTCCACCAGACCAGAAGTGCTTGTGCCGATGACGTAGGCCAGGAAAGCTGAAAGGCCAATGTTAAATCCTGCTAGGTCACATCGAAACTGCCGAGTGCCTTCTTGACAACCTGACCACAAAGACGTTTCCCAATAAGGCGGCCGTGTTATTTAGGCGCTCTTGCGGGTAGCCGAGTATGTGAAGCTCTCATCACGGCGGTTTCTTTAGTTTACTAACTGTTTTATGTTATTGTTATGAAGGCATTATAACCCCTTCCCTCTCTGCTCTGCACCAGCGCACCACGAATACCCTAGCGCCAAACCTATCTTCTGTGCTGCAGCAAGGAAAGAAGGCGTGGTTGCGTGACGCCAACGAAGGACGGATTTTTCTCCTGTAATAGTTTATTTTGCTTCGTTTTCTTGTCGCTTTTAAAGAAACCACAACTGGAAAAAAAGGTGCCGTTCATTGTCGCCACGCAGCCACATCAGTAAATTTCGACACGCCTGTTTTTCGGCAACAACGTCCTGTATATTACTTTTCGTTTTCCTCTTTTGATGACAGCAGCAGGGATAAGAACTTGTCGCTCGTGTTCAATAGCCCGCGTTTTTCTGCACGATCTACTTCAAACGTGGCTCTCCAACTAGCCCGAACCCATTCTTCTATGAGATATCTATTGCCCTGCCCGACCACTGTAGGACAGTGGGCGTTAATTACAAAGCGATGCCTATTTAGCGTGGTCGGCATCACCGCTTCATGGGCGTCACATTATAGTATTTGGCCGTTATCATCTGCGCTGCCTGTATAAAAGAGAAAATTGGGGTCTTGCGAGCTGTCCTTACATTCAAATCAGCAGAGCAGCATAATTTTACGAAATTTGGTGAAGCTAATATAGCCTATATTATAACTGCCAAGCAAGGCCAAATTACCGCTAGCTGGTGATTGTAAAACACTGCACTCCGTTATAACTTGTCGATTGTCATGTAGTCGGAGTGAGTGCATCATGCATAAAATACATTCAAAAGTGACAAAAAACTACTGCCACGAGTGAAGCAACCATGTAATGTCTATTTCTAGCTCAGTCGTATTATTACAGTTGCCACGCAACCGCGCAGAGACCGTGCCACACACATAGCGCGCAGTGCAGGACCAGCGCGTGGGACCCAGCTTGCCACCGCGAAGGGTAAACGGCGGCACGGGGTCGTACAAAGGGTGTCGCACCTTGAAAGCGGAGGCGAGCGGGCATCCAGGCACCCTATACTCTCAAGGTTCGGTTGCTCTGCGTATAAATGTTCGCGAAAGAAGAAGATTGTACAGCCGTCGCCGTAGCTCAGTTGGTAGAGCACCGAACGCGAACCTCGGAGGTCGTGGTTTCGTATTCCACCCGCGGCATGGGGATCTTTTTCCTTCTCCTTTATAATCAGTTATCTAAAAAATTGCTCTATATTTCAGATTGATGAATTTCACAAATTAAAATGAAAAACAACGTACCCTACGTTCCTTGGTTTCGGTGACGAGTCCCTCTTTTGCCTTCAATTGTCCCTAATGCTACGCTCGGCTACACAACGGGCTTCCTTTGATTAGAAAAAGTAAATAATTTAAGTTGGGTCGAAAGTAAACCAGTCAAGTGATGTATAGCTCTTGAAGTCAAGAGAGCACGGCAGAGAACAGCTCCTGGACATGGGAAAAGAAGTAGTCGGCTCCATATGCTGTATTTCGTTGTTTTCTATTGGTTACCTAGCCCAACAGCAAACAGTTAGAAAGCGAACAGTGAAACAAGAATAAAACTACGTGACACGATCGCTGCTAGAAACGCTTGTCCCGGCACTGCGCATTTGGAGGAAAAACTCACAAAACTGCTCACAAAATTCACGAAAATAACTAAAAGCAAACAACTTTGTTACCATTGCAATGTTTAACTAGGCGCTGCGCAAAGCAGAGAGTTAAGTCAAGCAAGCAGTCACGTGCATATTTTATAAGACGGGATAAAGAAATGTAGGGTTTAAATTCACAAGCAGCAGAGTGGAACAACTGAACAGGACCTATCGTACATCGTAATTTAAATACGAAATAACAGGATGGCGAGCATAATTAAGTCAAACACAGCCAAGTAAGACCTAAATTAAGAAAATAAATTTAAATTTTAATTGGCCAGCGTGGGCAACTCAAGAGAGCTCATCCTACTCATCAACGAGGAATTATACAACATAAAAGGGAAAGCAAGGTGCTCAAATTAAGAAAACAACTTAAACATCACGGGGCCCGGCCGACACCCTTGGCTGGTGCGCTAAGATGGTATACTACTAACTTTACCTCTCATTCCTACTCTGATCCCCTTAATCTTTCTCATTTCTTATTCTTCACCAAAATTAATTCATCGTCATAATTGACACTATGTCCTTCTCCTTCATTTGTATTAAGTTTTACATAAGCCATGATACATTAGTACTGCGGGTGAGGCCTTCTTCTACCAACCTCTACTTACAGTCAGTCTGTGCATCTGATCAAATAGCGCCTACGAGTAGAACCTCGTGCATTGCGCGGGCCTCTGGTAAGACCACATCGATTCATGGGTCGGAGATGGCATATATTTGAGTGTGCATTTCCTCTGCACTCCCTTCATACGAAAAAGGTCGCCGTTTGTCACATACTGCGTAACCGCGGGTGGCGTGGGTGTGAGGGTGCTTTCGCTGTACCAGCGCCACCCTTAAGGTAAAAGGCTCACAAGAGGGATGATAGTTAAAATTGGCCGAAAATTTGTAGCCGACTCTTTTGAAGCTCTTGTAGCTGACTCACAAATTGATACCATTCCAGAAGATTACATCATTGAAACGTACTCATTCTGCGAGGAGTGGAAAATACTTTATATTGTTCCCAAATGACGCAGCTTCAGGAAAAATGCATTTCAGTCCCACTTTTTTTGTTTCAAATGGTAGAAGTTGCGTTTTATTTTGAAATCCAGAAAGAACATAAGGAAAGAGCGTTTGTACTTATAAATAGTTCAGTTTTAGGCTTACTGGTGCTGATTGTTATCTTAGACCGGATATCTCTTTTTATTGCTGACCATAAAACCTACATTTAGGAGTCTACGACAGCCTTCAGCTTTCTTTTTTAATTTTCTGATTTCATTCCGAACACAGCGATTTGTCGTATATTTCAAGGAAATCCGTATGTTATATGTCTCTTGTAATGTGGCACATTGCCCTGTTCAGAAATCAAGAAGAAAAGAAAAAAGAATGAGCATAACACGAACGGCTTCACAAAGCCTGCCGATATAATGGTGCCGAGGGCTATGTCAAGCGTGTTTTACCATTGGGACTGCATCTCAAAACTTTGAAGAATTTTTTTTTCTTCACAGGGGGCATTTCCTCCGCAACGCTTCTTTCATTTTGATTGTTTTTCTTTATTTTTTGGCACTATACAACGTGCCCGGTACATATATTGAACTAAGACAATCGTATTTAGGCTTGATTTTTTTATTTTTATACAAATTTGTCTCTGCAAGTTCCGCAAAAACTGAATCAGCTGCGTTAAAATTATTTCAAAAACAATAAAAGGAAAGAATATAGTTTTATTTGGGCGACTGATTCAAGACCTCTGTGAAGAAAATCTGGCGTCGGCGTTGTTGACAGTGTGAGCCAAAATGCAGGTGGCCCATTTGACACGTAGGTCACGCGACCTTGTGGCGTCGTCACAACCTGCCCACCGGACTGTGGGAAAACTGCCCATCGTGGCAGGTGGAAGTTATATTTATGATTGGTAACGAGAGCTTGCTTGAGATGAACAGCCTGGGTTTCGAACCCAACCGGTGGCTGGGTTTTAAGCGGCCACCTGGCCGGACAGTAGCGTAATGTTTAACCGCTGAACCACTTCGCGAAAGGTGGTATGAATACTCCCCGTGATTTATGAATGTAAAGAATAACCGCATCTCCGAAGGGATACGCAAAGAGGAGCCGAAACGTCTTCGTTTTAAGCAACAATCTTTTGGTCGGCGTTCCTTTTACTTCATACATGAATCTTCTTCCCGACCAGACGAGTTTTCGTCAGACTTTAGATTTCATTACGCTACGACGGTCGTATGGCCAACCTTTCATCACTCAAGTGCGCCAGTACGTTTCGCTATCCATACGTCTCTCTGCTTTCAAAGCCCATCTGGATTTTAACCTCATATGCAAGGCTAGGAGCCTCATTCCGAGATCCCTCCGTCTGCTGCGACCTGTTGACACGGCCTTTGGCCACAGCGTGGTATCAAGAGCGGAACGGCAACTGCTTCAAGCCAGGATCCTAGATTGTAAAGCCTCTATCAGGCACCTGCAGAACGAAGTCTTCTTTGCTCGTCGCCGCCTCGAGCACCAGTGTCCGGACGACTTCGCCAGCATCGAGTTACATGCTAATTACAAGGTGAGCCTCCAGTCCCGCCAACTAGAGTTTTCCCACCAAAAGAAGTTATCAAGGCTGCTGCCTCGCCAAAAAGTGCTTGCCCCTGGCCCGTTAACTTCGACAGTCCACAACCTGTCTTCTTACAGGCCTACTCGAGCAGAACTCGCCGTACTCAAGCTCGGGTTGAACTTTAACACGAGACCTGCGCCGGACGCAAGAAAAATCGTCTGTGCTGTCGAACGCGCTATAGGTCAAGTAGACAACAACCGCCGAGATGAGGCCCGAACTCGTGCAGCCAGAATCCTTGCCAAGCTTCCGCGACATCCTCCGACCCCCCTTCTTTCCGAGGAGCGTGATGCCATCAAAAGCCTGCGTAAAAACACGGACATTATTATACTTTCCGCTGACAAAGGCAATGCTACCGTCATCTTGGACAGCAACGACTACGTTGAGAAAATGACTGGCCTTCTGCAGGACGACAGTACGTACTTGCCGCTGAAGGGGGACCCTACGCTCAAGGTAGGAAGAAACTTGCAGATTCTTTTGACTGACGTCTTCCGATTTGTTCCACCGGACCACAAGTCACTTTATTTCAAGCTCATCTGCCACAATGGGTCAGCTCCTGCCTTGTATGGTCTCCCGAAGGTCCATAAGCCAAACGTCCCGATGCGACGAATAGTTGACTTTACGCGGTCGCCCTTATACCGCTTGTCGGGCTACTTACACAAGTTTTTTGCGCCACTCGTTGGAAAGGGCTCGACTTTCATACGTGACTCTTTCGATTTTATTGAAAAAGTACGTGATGTCACGGTGGAGGACGACGAGGTCATGGTGTCCTTTGATGTGAAATCGCTGTTCACTAGCGTACCCGTGGATCTGGCTGTGGAGGTGTGCCGCTCAGCGCTGCAGAATTACGACGGATTGTGTGAAAGAACCCCTATCGAAGCATCGGATCTCCTGAAGCTGTTGCAGTTCTGCCTTGAGAACACTTATTTTGTTTTCCGGGGTACAGTCTATAGACAAGTTCATGGCACTGCTATGGGCGCATCTATATCGGTGACAACCGCAAACCTTACCATGGAAGCAATAGAAGCTCGCGCACTGGCTACCTTCGAACCGCGCCCAAAAGGTTTTTGTGCGTTACGTCGACGATTGTTTCTGTATTATCAAAAAGAATGCGTTAGGTCCTTTCACTGATCACATCAATAGCATGGAAGGTTCCATTCAATTCACTGTAGTGGAGGAGGCTGCACGCCGTCTTCCTTTTCTGGACGTTTTGGTGGAACGCCGTGGAAACCGCCTTTCTTTCAAAGTTTATAGAAAAGAAAGCCACACAGGCCGGTATCTTCATTTTAATTCTGTCCACCCGCTTTTCCACAAACGCTATGTCGTGGCTTCCCTCGTCCGACGTGCCAAAAACATCTGCCCAAGGCCAGAAGATCGGGCTGCTGACCTACGCCAAGTGCGCCGAGAATTGAGTGAATGCGGCTACCCCAAGCACTTCGTGGATTCTGTTCTTCAACGGTCTTCACGCCCATCAGAACCAGTTGGTCCTCCTTGCCGAGGCCGAGCCGCTATCCCATATGTGCCGGGCGTGAGCGAGTCTTTGGCTCGCGTTCTGCGCACTTACGGTGTGCACGTCGCTCACGTTCCTGCGTGCAATCTGAGGCATGAGCTGGTGGCCGCCAAAGACAAGATAAAGAAAGAGAAGTTTCCTGGCGTCATCTATAAGATTCCCTGCGCAGACTGCGACAACTGCTATATCGGCGAGAGCGGGAATCTCGAAAGGCGATTGAGGGACGACAAAAACGACGTCAGGAACAAAAAAAAAAGATTGCATCTAATGCAGTTGCGGAACACGTGGAAGCCGCGACGCACAATATAGCTTGGGAAGAAGCATCAGTCATCGCAAGAGAAGTGAATTGGCTGTCACGTCGATATCTGGAATCCCTGATAATCCAAACTACAGACAAAACCCTTAACCACAACGCAGGAAATCTCCCGCCTACGTACGCAAGATGCTTGGGGCGATTACTGCGACGTACTTAAGCTTTGTGCTTTGGACTTTCGGCCCAGTGATCAAGGCTTCCGTATGGAAGCCGAAACGTCTTCGTTTTAAACAACCTTTTGGTCGGCGTTCCTTTTACTTCATACATGAATCTTCTTCCCGACCAGACGAGTTTTCGTCAGACTTTAGATTTCAAAGAGGAGCCGAGGTTCTAAAAGAACCCATTACCACTTTGTGGTCATACCCTTAAGGCGGGGCTTGAGTGCTGCCTCAGAATAAAAGAGCTCACAATCTGGGAATTCATGGCGGCCTATTTTATCCTATAAGTATTGTAAGAAGTATATAATCATTATTTTTCTTAGACCAGTGTGCTTCAATTTTTTTTCTTGATATCTTTTTTTAAACTTACCTTTTATTTCTGCGCAAATTTCCAACTTACTTTTTTTAACAGAAGTACAAAATAATAGCATAAAGCAATTCAGTCGCACGTTAGCCTAATATGCTCCCAAAATAACGCGATAAGTCAATAACAAGATGTGAATTTCCGACACTCGGCACAGACCTACGGCGTTGGCGGGTCTCATTTTTGAAATTGTGTCATCCATACTCTCGCTGTGGCTGAAGTGGTGAGAGGAAAGGCTTAATACCTGAGCTCATTTCCTATACCATTCAAGATCACTGCAGGTAGCGAGCAATAGTTCCTAATTCCCGCAATACTGTGTATCATGTCGACGCAGAGAACCTAATATGCAAAGTTGCTGTCCTGCTCAGTCCTATTTGCCATGTGCAGAAAAACAGATATTATACGCGTTCACTATTATCTGGCTTATAACACCACCCATTCCGTAGAATCGTAAAGAGAAAAATGAAATCATTAGTGCACACAACGTCTGAATTTGTTCATTCTTCAAAGCTGTTGGCCCGCTGCTTTATCGCCTTGTTTGTGATTCAAGAGGCGACCAGATTTATCCATATTGATCACATCCAGGTCTACCTGGTTAAACGTTGTTCCAGAATGTTATGGTAACTTTGCACGCCATACCTCAAAAAACCACGTGACATTATGTTTTCTTTGTACACGTCTTCTTACATAGTGTTTGAAAGGCTCATATAGGAAATTTCTGATGGCCTAGCTCTGATAGGCCAGGATATACGAAGCGAAAGCGCGGCGACTTCTTGATCGGGAGACAGAATATATGAAAGTCGTGCATTCACTTGATGCGCCTTTATTCATGATTAAACCTTGAGCCGTCGTGGCGGAGTGGTAGCGTCTCTGCCTCAAACGCCAAATGTCCTGCTTCCATTCCCAGCCACGACACAGGTTTCTTTTTTATTCAGTAAGTGTGCGGTGGTTTCAGTGGCTCCTATAGATGCCGCCACTGAATACGTTGGTTAGCGGTTAGGTGCGGGTAAGGGCGGCGAGGCGCGCAGTGTGACGTCATGCCAAGTGGCGCGGCGAGCGCGCGGCATCCGTCCAACTGCGGTGGTTGCTAGGCAGCGGCTCAAGGTCTCTTTCTTTGCCTCCTCGGATCACCGCCAAAGCAAAATCGCAAATTCGTGGCCAGTATAGCTTTCGCTATATAACACAAACAAGTAGGAAAATCTACACGAATATGCAATATATCCACAAAATAAAAAAGCTGCACTACATTTTTAAGAAGGGGAATTGTGCTGCCAAGTAAAGAGCAGTTTGCCAACATGGCGACTAAAGAGGACAGATCACTTAATAACTACTACTGTACTTTACGGACGCGACCCAACGACCATTCTCAGTAAAATGGCTTTGCTTACCTCTACAATGCCGGACAGGTGCTCGTCGATCAGGGCTCGCTTTTCACTGGGGAAGTAGGAGGCGATGGTCATGGCGGCCACGAGCAGTTTGTAGTTGGCCTCCACCTGCGCAGCGCAGTAGCGAATTCGCGACTGCTCCGCGCGAGTCTTGTCGCCGTGCATGACTTCGAGGATGGCTGCTGGGTTGGCCATGATGCCGTACGCCCATACGAAGAGCCATGCCAGGTGACGGCGCACGAGACGGTCCTTGAACTTGTTGAAAATATTGCTCATGCCTTTTAGCAAAGCCAGGTTACTGAAGAGGATCAAGTCGTCCGGGGTTAAGGGCGGCTTAATTCTCAGCACAGAGTTCAAGGCACGCCTCACGTCCTCGGCACTCTCGATCAGGGAATGGTTCTCCCAACTGCGCAGCGCGAATTGAACAGGCGTTCGAGCCGTGGACGTTCCGGGTCGTATAAGCAGGTCGAAAACGTACTCTAGCATGTCGTAGGTGCGCGCGATTTCCTCCTTTACAGGATAGCTGTCCGTGGTGTTGGAAAATAGTCTGAAGAGGGCTCCGTAAACGTAATCGTGTTTCGTTCTTGGTATGTTCTTGAAGATAGCCCTCCAGACTGTCATTCTGTTGCTGTGCGAAAAGAAGATCCGCCGGTAGGGATGTGCAGGTGTGCTCGGAAGAAACTTCATTTTGAACCATAGGTTCACGCTCCAGTTGAAAGCCAGGTCGAACATGACATCAAGAGGCGACCCGCCTTCCTCCGCCTGCTCCGGCCACATGAGCCCTCGGGCGCGCATGAATTCCTGGACGACGTCGACTTGCGAGCCCGTCTGCGTCATGCAGCTGTTGAACATGGCGGCCGCTCTTTTTCCCGCGGGAAGCTTGTCTACGCCATCTTTCAGCAATGCGCGTAACTGGATGAGCCGCTGCGCCACCATGTCAGAAAGCGCGGAGGTGGAGAAGTCTGAGAACTTGCGATGCCTCCAGTTACCGCAGACGTGGGCCCGAAAGTCGTCGCACGGGTCCACGGTTAGGTCTAGCTGGCCATCTATGAGATCCCTGCAGAAATTAGAATAGTTCTGTTCCCCATGCAGGAGGCGTCGCAGATATCGAACCAAGATTTTTAAAATTGTGGGCTCCATGAAGATCCAGCTAGCGCCATATTGTAGGCTCTCATACTAAAAAATTCAGAACATTCTTAATGCCCCCATTTCGCACAAATAACATCGTCCATAGCGCGACAACGTCTGCGCCAAAGATTTAAATTGTGCACTGAGTCATATTGTGTTGCTTCCTTACTGGTCTGTGAACCTTGGCTCTTTCAATTAGTGTTCAAAGTTGAATTTTGCGAGATTTAGAACTGTTTACACAACTGTTTACACGAACTTAGCATCCCTAAATGCGCCTGATTTAAAGAATTCGGTTAAAAAGCAAGCTAGGGCGAGTAGGACGCGTACTTTAGTTACTACTGCACCTACCTACTAAAGATTACAGGTATGATGAACGATGGTTCCACACAAAACGTAGATACTTAGTTCCATGAGAATCATGACGCTGTATCGTGTGTGCGGTTTAGCTGACTCCGTTTGAAAGTAAGCACAGCAATTTTTTGGGAGTCCAGTGTGGTGCGCCCCATTATCACAGAGACAACGCTGAGACTACTGATGTTTATTCGCCAATAGTGTGTTAATAGTTTATGCATTCGTGGCATACTTGAGAGCGAAAGGCAATGACGAGCTTGCCTCTAGTGTTCCACTGTTGGTAACACTTTAAAATTAATTCCTAATAACGACTTATATCAGCATATTTCACCACCAAATACGTTCGGAAATTCATTGTTGAAAATTAACAATTGAGCGTTTGAAATACAGCGGAGCCCCCTATGATGGCCGCAGTTATAACGAATTCTCGCTTTTTAAGAACCAGTGTTTTTCTGCGTCAAAAAAAATGCATTAGGCTATGTCAATTCGTCTCAGACAACACGAAAAACTTTCCCTGCTCACTCGGTTACTGTGAATGAGGAGGCGCCGTAAACTCTGCCCACAAAGTTGAAGAGGTCGCACTTCCAGCATGTGCGGAGATGGACATTGCCCTGCAACATCGCCCCGAAATAACATGTCGGTTCAAAATTAGAAACAAGATTGGTATTGAAACAATGAGAAGCCTTCGGCCAAGCGCTAGCCGATTGCTAGCAAAGGCAATCAATGCCTGCGTGCTCGCTTTCTGCGTAAAGCATCCCAAGTTGTAGAAGAAGCGCAGTGGGCGTGAGACAAGGTCATCGTCGAAAGCGGAGCTACTGCCGATGGATGTGGATCAACTAACAGCAGCGATGTGAGACGCTTGAAAGTCTTGCTGGCCGTGCTGATCACGTGGTATGCACCGCCTGCCCATCGGCTGCTAGCACGTGCAGGCTATGTCAGGAAGCGGGCAGTGCAGCTTGTATTGTCCGTGCCATGAGTGCTGCGCTGCTTTCGTCGCTGCCTGAGCCTTGGAACGATAGATGAAGCTCTCGAAAAAACGTGATCAGGCGCATGTGGATTTCTGGCAACGCGTCTCTGACGCGTACCTGGCCAGATGTTTTCTGGGTGACTACATTTCTGCAGACCACTACTTCGTAGAGCCGCGTGCTCTGACGAAACCGTTGAACGCCAAGTAAAAGCACTCTGCTGCTGCTAGGAATGTGATTAATGTGGCCAGCCTGCTACCAGCTGTCGAGAACGCCTCGACCAGGATTTGTTATATCCCGTCTCTAAAGTAGGTTGTTCACGTAAATCATGTCTGCCTTGGAGAGCCGGAAACGAGAGGTTGTAGGGTCTGCTTTGAGCAAGTAGACGCGCATGTTTGTTTCTTTAAGAAATAGGCGCCACAATTGGCAGGATTAACAGTTTTAGCTTTTGTACGACAGCTCACTTAATATGAACATCGGATATAGCGAATTGAATCTGCGTGACCATCAGGTTCGTCATAAGTAGGTTCCACGGTATCGCCTGATAGATCAAGATAATTGGCTACCTACGTGGGCCTGTTGAGTCTTCGCAATGAATGTTTCAAAACAGGATCATTTCGTGGATTACATTATTATCATCAGCCGGCTTAGACCATTGTAGTAGCAAGGCCTTGTTAATTGATCTCCGGTCACTCCAAGCTTTCATTCTGTTATCTTTTAACCCGTCCATTGCACAGAGGGGCCATCAGTGAAGTTCGCATTAAACAAGCTGTCCATTTCACGTCACTCTTCGTCACTTAAACTGGGATATCACCTTGGCAGCACCAAAATGTTACACACCCCTGTGTGACATTTCATAATAACTGGGTGAACGTTATGACACGGTTCTGAGTGCCCTTTCAGGCTTGAAATACTTTTGGTACACATTCTCGGCAACTTTGGTCAGGTTTATCGAAACTTTATACCCAACATGAGAGCGAACCTAATCGAAATATGCCTGAAATTTTCCCCGATGGCAAAAAACCAAACATATCTTTAGAACTAAGCGGGCTTTGAATCGACTGAGGAACCGAAAGATCAGCTCCGCTTCATACAGGCTGATCACTCGACCATATCCGCAGCCTCTTGCACCGCGCGTTTAAATGGTAGCCTCTTATGCAACGCTTTGTATATCACCGTCTTCATACTGTTTCATGCAATCATTTTGCTCATACGTTTACACCTGCGACAAAAGTAACACTCCGCTTTTACCATTGCGCAGCGTTATCTGAGAATGTGTATGCAGTCTTGTTAGAGGGTTTAAAACCCAGTAGCAGGATTAAAATTTTTAAAACGATGTATATCATGGAAGCTCCCACGTCGTGCAGAAGTATCCAGTTGTAGCACAAAGCCAAAGTGTTTGCACAGTGATAGGTTTACTTAAACAATCACAGGTGACAGCGTAGTGAGGTACTCTACTTCCATGCCTTACGCAAATGAATGAGTCCTGTGTTTGATCGGTTAGACAATAGAAAATGTCAGCGTATGCTTGAAAGGCACTGATTCCCCATGGCGGCAATGTCGGCAAATACAACGTGTCAGTTTGAGCCTCGTAATACATTACTGTACATAGTACACAACTGTAAGACGCTGGGGTTGAAAGGCTCTGAAGGAATTGTTGGCTCTCTCTGCTAAATATGGGCGCCATTCTAAATGTGGTCGCTTATAGGAAATGGAGAAAATCTGCGGCTTTTTCACGGGCTGTTGTAAGTCTCATGGGTTTCAGTCACCATGCCTATCGCAATACAGGTGAACATTCACAAAGCGGCTTTCAGGTATAATCTGAATTTTCATCGACTGTGTGCAGTAGAGAGCTCGAAATTTCTTTCGGCCACTTGTGTTTCTTGACCGCTAAAGCAGACCGGAACATGTAAACATTTTTTTCTACGGCGCCTCAATGGAAATTTTTGCATGGCGCCTGGACCAGATCCTTCCTCTTTCTCACTAGTAGAACTCCGCCGCCGCTGAGCTACCTGGGTGTGTGTGTGTGTGAGGGGGGGGGGGGCACGTATCGCCTATGAACTCTCCAAGACCGGAACACATTTCTTGTTCCGCTTACGCTGCAGCGCTTTTTGCAATTTTGAGCTAAAATTCTGCTATGACGCATCGTGATAAAACGAAAACAGCTTAATCTTCTGTTTTGAGAAGAGCTGTCTGCAGCACTAGTTGCGGCGCTGGAAGCGTTGCAAAGCGCTAGTCGCACTGTGGAATCAGTCACCTTCTCAAAGCACGCCTCCAAGGAAATTATCATTGCAAAAAACGCATGATCTGAAAATAACATCTGCAAAAACGGCTGCTCCAACGGCGCCAAATGCATGCCCTATTAGTATACAGTATAAGTTATCGCTGTTGTAGTTGTGTCATAAGTTTTATGAAAAATAGCATACTGTTCTCCTTAATATCGCAGCGTGCCCATCTGTTTTTACAAGATGTATACCGTGTCGCGCACCATAGAAGGCGTCTACGGCGGGATCGATTTAATTTCAAAAATTGTGATCCAAGTTTTTATGGCAACTCGCCCGAGAAATCGGAATCCTTGTGACTAAAGCTTTTATTTTGTTTATGCTTCCTCACGCATCGGCAAAATCAGCAGATGAATATAGTTGCCAGCTATCGGAGGATTTGCACACCGGGCTGCCGAAAGCCAGGCGTTCCGAGTCACCTACCATGTTTATACACTCGAGTTATGTCATTTGCGTTGTGGAATCAGATGGGTTGTAGCAGATGAATTGTGCTCATAGTTTTTCATTTCACATATCCGGGTAATTGTTCGGCCAAAGGCGCATATTTAAAACCAATAACGTTCTCCCACAGCAACTCGGTTTATGTTGAAGCGTGAAGCGGTAAGAGTGTTCGCTTCATGCATGTGCATGTGCGCTTCATGCTTCATGTTATGGTGCGTTCCGTTCTGGAGGAAGCAGTCAAATTTGGCCCTTTCTAACGTGTAAAAATGTACTGATAAATTTCTTGGCCACTTAGACTTTTGGTCGCATAATGTTTGCTCCGCATAAAAGAATGCCGCTTATGATCCGCGCTGCACACTCGAACTGCTTATAGGCGTTCGAAATTTATTCCCTAATCCCGCATCAGCGGCGCGCGCTGCATGTTACACATGACCAAGAGCATAGGGCCTCACAGTTGTGTTTCGGTGCCTGATGTTTCCCTATTTCTATATTGGCCTTTTATGCCCTGCGACGGGTTTTCACTTTCTAGGAGCGGGGGCACGTGATGCTTCTTGAATATTTGGCTGCGTTGTTCAAACAAGTCACGCGGTGCTAACCTCTGCTCTGCTCCATCATTTTTCTGCGCCCAACTAAAATTTCGCGACAACTGACTAGGCCATACCAAAGATGTGACTAAACGTGCCTACTACGTCTATTCAAAAAACGACCATACAAAGGCTAGGGCCGTGAAAGCGACCGCAGTTGGGCCGCATGAACTGCAGTTTCGCTCCCGAATTATTTCACGCGAATGCGCTCAGCCAAATTAGCTGCAGCTTACCTGTGGACCTTGCAGGACATGGTTTCGCAGTGCGTATGTGCCCTTGCGGGTACCCAGGGGTACAGGAGCAGGAAGAGCACAGCAATACCGACCAGCGTTGCCAAACCAAGCACAGCCGGAAATGCCCTGCCCTGCAGTGGTAACGAGGGGACCAGCCGACTGGAACCGGCCGTGCGCTCCTGCGAGGAACATATATGGGCAACTTTGGTGGACCGGCGTGTCCAGCGATAGGGCCCCTGCGGTGCGATAGGGTTTACGGAAAGCAACAGATCTGTGACATCGCGCAGCACACTCGCGGCGGCCGCGTTTCGATGGAGGCGAAACGCCAAAGGCGCCCGTGTACGTTAGAGATCCATAGGTGGTCGAAATTATTCCGGAGTCCTCCACTACAGCACCTCTTTGTTCCTTTCTTCTCTCAGCCCTTTATATTCTAAATCAAAAGGAAGAAATGGGTTTGGGCAGGGCATGTAATGCGAAGGCAAGATAACCGCTGGTCCTTAAGCGTAACGGAATAGATTCCAAGGAAGCCTAGCATGGCAGGGGGCGACAGAAAGTTAGGTGAGCGGATGAGATTAAGAAGTTTCTTAGAATTCCGTGGCCGCAGCTGCCAAAGGATCGGGTTAATTGGAGAGACATGTAGGAGGGAGGCCCTTGTCCTGCAGTGGGCGCAGTCAAGCTCATGATCACGATGATGGTGATGCCTATATTGGCTCTGCTGTATTTATGATACAGATATATGCTCAAAATATATCGATTCGAGGACAACTCAAACAGAAACAACCTCATTTTCTATGAAAATTTGGATAGCTTTGTTTCCTCGACTGCCAGAAAGTCAATTTAGGTTGAAGCCAGTGGTGCTAAATTACCTAACTTGCAAAGCAGTTGAGCCCTAACTGTATCAACAAGACAATGGAGCGACTACATGCATGCTTCTTTTCTTCGTGCGTTCCTTTGAGCCAAGAAAAATTACGACCGCACTTGCGAAACCGAAGCAGAAGGGTTTATACTCCAAAGCTCAACAAACTCACCGCCAAATGAAGCGCGAACGGTACCGCGCTCACGCAGACTAATAATGGCGCTATTCCTTAAGCAGAAAGTACACGTCGCGGAAGGGCAGCTTTTTTTCGCGATGCGAGCAAGAAATAAACGATTCCATGAAGCACTGAAAGTGCCCCAGGCGAGGAGATATGATAGGGGCGCCGCTTCGCTGGTGCCGGCGATAAGGCGAACATAGATCATCGAGATAGGTCAGCCGGGTGTACCCGACGCATCCTCCCTTTTTCCAGCGCATCTTCTGATATTGCGCGCTGGAATGCAGTTTTGAGCAGTTTGGCCACCGGTCGCGTGCTTCGCTTTACTTTTGGTGCACCTTTACAGTAGGCGTCATACCTTGAGCAGCCGCGCGATTCGCGAAGCACTTCCGCCGACACCTGGCGAGAGTTGGCGGCAAAGGCGCGTGCGCATTAAGAACTGGTGGCTGCTCTTTTCGTGCATACGCGTGGTGTCACCCATTCGCGCTGGATCTCAGCAGAAGAGCCCCGCAAAGCGCGGCGCCCACGTATTCCCGTGTTCCCACTAAGTATGATTCATACTGTACATGTGAGATTTAATACTAACAGCAGAGGCACGAGATATTTCCTTATCGACAGCGGAGCTTGGCATGCCTGAATGCCAGGCGTGTACACAGCGCGAGGAGCGGCACCCGCCCGCCGAGCAGATGCGGCTTATGGCCACAGAAAACGCAGGTATTGCCACAGCACACGATCAAATAGCCCCGGGCCAGGGTCGTTGGCGTAAAAATTGTTTAGCATTCCAACCATAGGAACAGCTTCCAAACCCAGAAAACAGAATCTATGTGTGTGTCGGCACAGCTCTCACAAATGAACCACATGAAAACCCACGCGCATAAGGTCGCTGAACGATCGTCTAATTAGAATAAGCAAATTTTCAAACCGCACAATTTGATTCTGCATGCGATGATGGAGCGAAAGCGGTATTGCGCCCAGTGGGTGCAATACCGTTAGGGTGTGCCGTACTCCTCCAGTGTTCCGATTGATAGATCAGTGCGCCCGGCGGCGACATAGGTATGCAGATTTCTTGCGGCGTGAGACATCCGTTGCATCAACGTTTTCTCTGCTATGCTTGCTTCGTAGGTACTAGGGGTGATGAAAAATTTTTGCAACTCATGTATAAAAAACTGCCACACCTCAGAAAAAAATTATTTTTCAACATAGTCTTCCCAAGCTCACACTAATACACTTCTCAAAATTTCCTGGAAGGCTTTTGATACCTCACAAAACTGTTCTTGCTGGTTGCCAAGCCAATCCTCTGGGGATGTTTAAGCGAACAAATCATCGCACCTTGTTCCCGTCAGGTGTTTCTTATAATCCGTAAACAAAATTCACTCGGGGCTTGAACGGGTGGTCCACACTGTCGAATGACAACCTGGGCAACACGAGAATTGTCAACCGTGGGGCGTTGTCGCGCAGGAGGAGAACACGTCTGGACACCAATCCTCTCTGCTTCTCCACTATAGCATCACGAAGTTTTCAGAGAACGTTGGCGTAATATTAGCCTTTTAAGTGTCCTACTCTTTCCAAGGTACTCAATGAGGACGAATCTCTTTGCGCCCGCAAAAATTGACTCCATCACTTTCCTTCCTGAGCGCTGGATCTTGAAATTCTTCCGTGGAGGCGACCCCGAATGCCTCCACTGCGTAGATCGCTGTTGTGTTCCTGGGTCCCATAGGTACAGCCAGGTCTCATCCGCAGTCACAAAGCTGGAGAGAAAATCTTTTGAGTCACTTGAATATAGGCAAAAAAGTTTCCTTTTGAAAAGAGGTGCCGATCTTGCACAGGGAGATTCCGTGACACCTATCGTGCCGAGACCTGCGACATACCCACAGCATCGTAGGTGATAGTGAAAGCCCCGCCATAAAGAATGTTCAATTCTCCGGCCACTTCGGGCACCTTGGTTGGTTGGTTATTCATGATAAATTCTCTGCAGAGGCTGAATTGTCTAAATCGGTTGAAGTTGTCGGCCGCCCTGACTTGGGGTCATTTTCCACGTGCACACAACCTCGTTTAGACTCATTGAACCACCGAGTCAAAAACTATCAGCATCGTCTTTATTTTGATCTTCTGTCGCCGCACCTTTCTCGACGCCGGAAAGCTTGTGGACCGCAATTCGGCGCTCTGCCTTTTTGTTTGAGGGTAATATTGAAAACACCATGTTTATTCTTCAGCAATGATGCTGTTGACGAATGCAGCGTCCTTTTCTGCCCTGGAGAGCAAATCAGCGCTCACTGACGCCAGCGTGTCCTTCTGGTCGTGTATGATGGAGTGCGGCACAAGTGTGCCATTCAGCTTTCGCTTCCCCAAGTTCTCACGCAAAATTTGGTGTCGTGTTGTCTTACTAATGTCGAGAGCATCTGATAGTATACGGACTGTAATGGTGCGGTCTTGCTGTACTATTTTCCTGATCCTAGCCACGTTGTTTTCATTCTGTGAGGTTGAAGGGCGCCCTGCCTTGTGTCGTCTTCCACCGACGTTCTCCCCGAAACGAACCTCATGTGCCAGTCGAAAACACGCGCCCGCGATAATAGAAGTTTTTAGCACACCGGAGACGTACTACCGGAGGCGTATACCGGTTTACCGTACCCCTGTCGCGCATGCGCAGAGGCATTATTGGGGTGAGGGGGAACCACTGGGTCTGCGCAGCCGGTGTGCGGCAAATGGGTATACGTCTCCGGTAGTACGTCTTCGGTATGCTAATAACGTTTAATGTCTCGTTGCCGTAAGCATCACGAAGGAGCTCATACGTCTGTGTGGCTGTCTTGCCAAGCTTCACAAAGAAATTTATGTTTACACGCTGTTCGAGGACGACGTCCATCTCTCCACATACACTCACAGTAGAACACGCAGACGACTAGCGACAACGTATTTTTCTACATGTAGTGCCATTTAGCGGCTGCCACAAGAATTGACATAAATAGCTCAGAATAGCACGAAAAGATGACACCACAGGTACGCACCTACATATGGTTCGGGTAATCATTTCTCGAGAAGATAATAAAGCAGTCTCAAAACTTTACGGACAAAAGTTATAAATAAGCTCTGTTACACACTGACAAGGACAGAAAGCTGTAGCTAAATATATGCCATCCCGAGCCTATGAACATAATACGATTGCGGAGAGTAAGCTTTAGCTAAAATATACACCTTCACGAGCCTATGAACATAATAGAATTGCTCTGAAACATTGAAACTTCACAAGGAAAGGTTACAGTTTGAAACACTGCGAACGACAAGACAGAAGGCACACTGACGCTGCCATCGCTACTTAATTGGCGCTTTATTTTATTAGGCAAGACCGCAAGGGGATGAAACAATTTAAAAACAAAATTCAGGGGGCACTTTGTTGAAATAAATTGCGCTGAGGCGGAAGCCTACAGCGCGGTATTGCTGCTTGTGTCACTGATGTGTGGTTGGGATATTAATTAAGTACACAATTATTTGTGAATCTTAAATATTGGAAACAATAGAGAGCGTTTCCGAGGCATCCGTCTGATTCGACGCCTTTTCGCAAACACTCTCCAGCGTCCAAGACAAGCAGAACTACATATTCGTTGGCAAGAAGTAGCGTAGTCGTGAGCACGCTCGGTTACAGAACGGAAGTATGGTGGTTCGAATTACATCGTACACAGATTCTTTCTTTATCGAGTTGAAGAGCGTAACGGACGGAGGACGGATGGACGGACGCGAGCATGAGCCATTGAAGGCGTTCGTTTAAAACAAAGACAAACTACAGTGAACAAGTGGCCATGACTTTTAAAAATAGCGCGTGCTCATGTGGCTCGTATGTTAATGTGGAAAAATGTAGGCGGCAACAAGGGGAAAACAACAGAAGCGTAAAATAATTAAAACAGGATAAAAGTAAAAACAACGTGAATAAAAGCGGTAACAGAAAGCTTAGGAGTAATGCGGTGCGCGTCAGAAGACAAGTGATATATAAATGGCGCTCTTTTCTAATATAAGGCGCCTGATAGCACGGTTTTTCATTCTTTTTGGTATTGAAGCCATCGGAAATCTCGATTGAAAGCTGATTATATTTTTTTCCCTAGGCGCATTTGATAAACCGTCATAATACTCAGCCTAACAATTCCCACTGGGGTACGATTAACCCTGCAGCGCTCCTAATCTCATGCGCCCATGTAATGTTCTGCCGCCACCTGTTGCCCTCGCCTTCTTTTGAAATTGAGTCTGTTCCTCTTAACAACCATCGTTTTTCTTGCGTTCACATCGCGTAGCTGCGGTTGTGAGGAGACCATCGCTCATCTTCACTGTGAGTGCCCTGCATTTGCGAGTGCAAGACATAGACTGTGTTGTGCCCTGGACCGCCTCGATCCTCGCCCTTTAACAGAGCAAAAGATCCTCGGTCCGTGGCCACAGCATTCGACTGCCCTCAATGCATACAAGGCACACTCTGCCTACTTGAGAGCGACTGGATTGAGTGACAAACTGTGACAGTGTTATGCCTTTTTTCCCGTCTCTTCCTCCTTTTAGTCCCCTAATCCCTCTTCCCCAGTGCAGGGTAGCCAACCGGAACCCCTTTCTGGTTAACATCCCTGTCTTTCCCTCCTCCTCTTTATCTATCTATCACATCGCATGGCATGAGCCTATGCCCAATATTCTTGTTAACTTTGTCTAGGAACACATTAATTCGGGTTTCTTACCTGATCCTTTACTATCCACTTATCTCTTAACGGCACATATGTGATTTTTCTTTGCATAGATCACAGCATTGTCTTCCCTTTAAGCTGGACGCTATTTGTTAATTTCCACGTTTCTACTCCGCTGGTGAGTACCGTTAAGATAAAACTGTTATGTACTTTTCTTTCGAGGATACAACTAAAATACCGTTCAAAATCTCAGAGCACCGACGAAGTGCGCTCCACCTGTTCTTACTCTTGTAGTTATTTCACCTCCGTCCAGCGGATCTTCTTCACTATCTGCCCGATGTAGAAGTATTTCCTTACCATTTCCACCTCCTGGACGCCTCTCGTAAACAGCTGTTCTCTTCCGAGAATGTCCATTATAACTTTAGTTTTCTGGAAAGTAATTTTTAATAATAGTGTTCGGTATTGCTTGTCGAAGTCACTAACAAATTTTGCAGTTCATGAGCAAGGCAACGCCATCAGCGAATCACAATTTACCATGTTTTTTTTTCAGTCAGTCTCACCCAAATCCTCTCATTTAGATCACTGAATTCTTCCTGTAAACAGGCGCTGCGTAGCACAGGAAAGATTGCTTCTTCATGCCTGAAAACCTTGAATATTGGTATTTTATTGCTGCTTTATGGAGGGCGATGGCTATGCAGCCGCTCTAGATGAATATATATTCCAGTATTTTTATATGGCTTTTCTACACCCTGATTCTGTAATGCTTACATCACTACTGTTTTTTCGACTGCATGAAATGCTTCCTCCTAATCTATGAAAGCAATATATAAGCACTGGTTATATTCCCCGGATTTGTCTATCACTCGATAAATCACTTGGAAAACATCATGATCAGCATGACTACACCCACTTCAGGGCAAAGACCACTGCCATGTCTCTCCAATTAACCCTGTCCTTTGTCAGCTGCGCTCAGCTTATGCCCTTAAACTTCTTAATCTCATTCCCCCACCTAAAATTCTGGCGCTCCCTGCAACGCTTGCCTTCTGTTCGAATTCACACAATTACCCAGCCCTGCCGAAGCCCATTCCTTCCTCTTGATTTCGACTAGGTTGTCATTAACCGGCCTTTGTTCTCTCACCTTTCTGCCCACTTCTGGTCTGTTAACGTTACACCTATCATTTTTTTTCCATAGCTCGCTGCGTTGTCCCTAACTTGACCTGAACCCTTTTCATTAGCCTTCACATTTCTGCATCGTAGGTCATTACCGGTGAGATACAGCAGTTGGACATTATTCGCTTCAGGGATATTGGTAAATTGCCATTCATTATATTAGATAACATGCCATATACGCTCCACCCAATTCCTATTCTTCCAGTTAATTCCATCTTATGACCCGGATCAGCCGTCACACCTGGCCTAGTAGACATATTCATTTACCACTTCCAGCACCTCGCTACCAGTTGAGAAGTGCTGTCTCCTTGCTAGAGTGTTGAACATTACTTTGGTATTCTGGATGTCAAGTTTTAGACCAACCGTTCTGCTCTGCCTCCATAACTCATTGATCATCCTTTGCATTTCATCTTTTGAGTGACTTAGCAAGGCAGTATCAGCAGCGAGTCGCACATTACTTGGCTATTTTCTATTAACTCATACCCCAACGTTTCTCAATTCAGACCTCGGAATAACCCCTTTAAGCAGGCGGTGAACTGCATTGCCGAGATTGTATCTCCCTCGCTGACGCACATGCTTATTAGAATTTTATTGCTGACATTATGGAGGAAAATGGTAACTCTGCATTTGGTATAGATATCTTTCAGAATTTTCACACAAGGCATTTTGCATCCTGATTCCGCAATTTCAGCATGACTGCTGGTATTTCCAGTGAGTGGAATGCGTTCTCGTAATCACTAAAGGCTGTATATATTGGCTGGTTATATTCTGCGTAATTATCTATAAACTGATTGAAAGTGTGAATATGATCTATTGTCGAATATCTTTTACGAAAGCCTGCTTGATCTTTTGGTGTATTGAAGGGTAAGGTTGCCTTGACTCAGCGATTACCTCAGTAAGTACCTTGTAGGCACCGGACAGTATGTTGATGGGCCGGTGATTTTTCAAGTCCTTGGAGTCTCCTTTCTTATGAATTAAGAGAACGTTAGCGTTCTTCCAAGCGCCTGGTGTGGTCGAGGTAATAAGGCATTGCGTATAAAGGGTGGCTAGTTTTTCTAACACAAAGTCCTGCTTATCCTTCGATAAACATATCTGCTGTTACCTGATCCTCAGCAGCTGTTTTTGCCCTTTGCATTGCTCTTACGGGTTTATTTATTTCCTCGTTCTTTACTGGCGGGATGACGCACTGTTGTTCGCTAGTGTATCTCGCATTAACGATCTGATTACATTTGCTACTGTATATATTTGTGTAGAGCTCTGGCTAATTTAGGTACCTTATGCATATTGCTAATGACATTGCCTTCCTTGTCTCTTAACCCATGCATATGGTTTTTACCTATGCCTAGATTTCTCTTCGCTACTTTTTGGCTACTTCCGTTCATTAAAGCATGCTCTATTCTCTCTATATTAAACTTCGTCGTGTCGGCAATCCCGAGCTAATTTATTTACTTCGATAGCTTTGAGCGTTCAATTTTGTGTGTAGGACTAGACGCCCTAATGCTTTGGAGTTTCTTAATCTAAACTTTCGTCTTCTGTGATAGCTTGCAGGTGGCCTGTTGAACCATCCTACCACCTATTTCTACGGCGGACTCCGTAATGATAGCACTGAAATTATCATTCATTTCTTGAACATTAAGATCGTCTGTCTCACCTAAAGAATTGCTGTTCTGCAGTCAGATACCGAATTCCTCTACTATCCCCTTTACTACTAACTCGTCAATGGGCTTCCTATTCAATAATTTCTTCCTTTACCTTTTCAAGTCTGTGCTGATTCCAGGTCTTACCATTCTGCGGTCGTTACATTGCACCTTTAGGACAACCTCCACATCCTGCACAATGCCAGGGCGCGGTAGTTTTAGTCTCACCTTTCGGGCACTTCCAGGTCCATTTCCTGTCCTTTCGTTTGCGGAAGAGGGTATTAATAAGGTAAGGTTATTTATATCTGCGAACACTACTAATAACTCGTTCCTGCTATTCCTGGAATATATCCCATAGTCGTCTACCACTTGGTCGGCAGCCAGCTTCACTCCCAACTTCGCATTGAAGTCACCCATGAATACAGTGTACTGTAATTTTTCTTTGTTCATTGCCGATTACACGTCTTCATCAAAGCTTTCTACTGTCTGGCCATCATGGTTTGATGTAAGCACGTAGGCCTGCACCCCCTTCAGCTTGTACCTCCTCTTGAGCTTAATTGCGACAGCTGCCAACCTCTCGTTAATATTTTAGAACTCCTCTAGGTCGTTAGCTATATATTGATTGATGAGGAATGGCACACCTAGTTGTTTTCTTTCTGCTAATCCGCGATAGCACTGTATGTTTCCGCCATTTAGCACTGCATATGCCTCACCTGCCCTAACTTCGCAAAGCCCTGTCACACCCGTTTAATGTCCACTAGTTCATCGAGCAACAGTGTCAATCTAGCCTCATTGGATAAGGTTCGGTTTATGGTTTATAGGGGTTTAACGTTCCAAAGCGACTCAGGCTATGAGAGATGCCGTAGTGAAGGGCTCCGGAAATTTCGACCACCGGGGGTTTGTCAACTGGATAATGTTCCAGCGTTAAACGTTGCGGCCTCTTCCAATAGCGGCCTGTCCCGAGCCAGTGATTCTTAGCACCCTCCGTTGCATCACAGGTCTGACCGCCACTTTGGTCAGTTGCTCCACAGCCGCTGGGCACTGAGGGCCTAGGAATATTTGATTTGCTTCTGTAAGGTTGTCGCCAAGTGCTACTTGGCCACAACAGGAATTGGCCGGGGTGGCCAATCCATGTTCTGGCGACGGAGTGCTATGGCGGTTCTGGTCACCGAGGTCAGGCCGCACCCCAGGGCTGGATATGCAATTCCACTGACACCCGGAGATTTTAAGGTGAACGCATTTAAGGGCTCATTCTCGCGTCCGCCCTTCCAGCGTTACATGTAGCGCTTGGGATGAATGATCGACGAGCGCAGCTGCCAAAGTATTACGGAGAAAACCTTCAAGGGCTCATGCTCGCGCCCGTCCGTAACGCTCTTCAACTCGATAAGGAAAGAAATATTTGTGCACGATGAGATCCGAACCACCGTCCTTCCGTTCTGCACGTGAGCGTGCTAACGACTACGCTACTTCCTGCCAACGCACATGTAGTTCTTGTCTAGGACGCTTGAGAGTGTTTGCAGAAAGGCGCCAAATCAGAAGGATGCCTTCCAGACGCCCTCTAGGTTTTCCAGCATTATAAATTCACAAACAGTTGTGCACTTAATTAACACCTTCACCACACATCAGTGACACAAGCAGCAACAACAGATCAACAAAGTGCACCGCTGATTTTTTTTTAACCCGGTGGAGAATTGCGCGGCCTCGGCAATCGAACCCCGGTTCTCTTGCACGCGAGGCGGATGCTCTACCTATATGCCATCGGTACCATTATTTACAATTTCTCCCGTGATAAGCTAGGTTCGTTTTTCCACTAGTACAGAATTGGTGTGCTGATAAACTTGTCAATTATTCCCTTTCTTATTTGACCTGTATAACACGCTATAAGACAGCGCATGTCACGAAGGTTTTTGCTCCATTTTGCATATCGTTTATTTTGTCTCGTGGCGCGTGCTCGGTTGAGAGTCTTGTCAGAGTTAACCCACTCCCAGCCTCTTTATTGAAGAAAATATGAACCTTACTGTGACCTTCCATATGTCATAACCCACATGTTTTTGAAGTTTATAGTTAATTTTCTTGTTCATTTTTCGCGTAAAATATTTTCCCAAAATATTACTAATCGGATGAGCAGGACTTATGCGAAGCACGCTATTATTTCTGAAAATGGCCGCAAGGGACGGGGCTTGACGTGCGGGAACAAATGCTCAACAAACGAAAACAATATTATTGAATTTTTGCAGTTGTGAAGCACGAAAAGCAACGCTAAAATTCATCTACGCAACTAATAAGCCAACGACCGTTCAGAAGAGTACAGTCGAGCGTAAAACTTGTGCGCGTATGTAAAACTGCTGTTAGCAAAAAGGTTACATCCATAAAACATCTTAATATAGGATGCTGAAGGTCGCATCTAAACCCGAGCATAAGCTGGGAGGATGGTGAGATGGTTGGTAAGTTTGGCGCCACCTGTTGTGGCACGCCATCACTCCCCAAAAGTCGCATAATCTTTCCGCGCCCATGCACTGCATGAAGTGGGAGCTGCCGCATTGAGCCGGTCGCTATCGCATGAGGCACGTTGTGGTTTCAAAATGTACTGGCTTTACATCACTTAGAGGAATGCTGTCCCGGCTGCTACTGACGACGACCCGTATCATAATACGGGCCTGACGTAAGCGTCATGGCTGATGCCGTACACCGTATACACAATTCACTGGTCATTTGCAGCCCTTTTTCACACGTAACGCCCGCCAGAAATCTTTAGGTACAGCGATTTGTGTTCGTACTTCAAAGCAGTCCCGCTGCCACTCACCGTGAAGACCGAGTGTTCCGAGTGGGCCTTGAGCATCGCGTTCATGGCTTTCAAGGACTCTCGCTTCTTGTGGCCCGGGGATATCGTCAGCGACGCTGCACGATCGGGGTCTGACGGTGGCGCCGCAGCTCTCGGCTGTGTGGAGACCACAACATTGGCCCGCATACCCGCTTTGGAGGCGGAGGCAGACACGGCTGCACCTTGGTCCGGTAGCGGCTTTGGCTGTTGGCCGTCTTTCTGCAATGTTTGCAACCGGCCCTTGTGAGCGGATACGAAGGGCAAACACGCAGTACCGTCTAGCCAGGCATTGGGGTTTCGTTCTCAGCCATATGTCGGAGCACTTCCGGCACCTCTAAATATCAAATAGTCTCGAAAGGTGCGGACACAGCTGTTCTTTTCCTCAGAAAGATTTAACAACTAATGGGTGACATAAGTGTACCGCTGCACGGTTTACAGACCAACCCCGTTGCTTCGTTACTTACGTCTGCTTAAATTTTTTTTGCATTCAGGCGTCACGGCGGATATGCATTTGAAATTACTACTGGTTTACACTTAGTAGCGGGGACCAATGGCCTGCCTCGATGACTTTGTCTGAACTCAACAATGGTATACCCTGGAAGAGTCAACTATGGTTAACTTATTCCAGCTCTGTGTAACTGGAACGCACTTTGGGAGTTTTAGTCCAGGGCGCTTCTCGAATATATACTGTTTTGTACTCTGCTTGAGTACAGGGGCAATGAATGACTTTTATTACCTCGACAGCGTTAAGGGCCCCGTTCAGCAGAAATAGCGCTATAGTTTCGCTGCTGTAGTTTTCAGCGTTGGCGTTGACGTGTCGAGTATTTCGGGATCGGTCGAGACGGTCGTGACGCTACAACCACGGGAGCTCGCTCGGCTTATTGAAACACCCCACAACGATCGCACAGTACAACAGCGATGACATCGCTACACAAATTTTCCTTGGTGTACAAGATCTTGACGTAATTCCACCACCATAACGTAGTGCCTCTCAAAAATAAAAAGCAGTGGTGCCAGAAACAAGAATGGTGCAGCCGGGACTCGAACCACTACGTCCTGACCAATGAGGAACACATGTTCGAATTTGTTTAAGGGAGGCGTTTGTCTCGTGTGGTAAACAGAAAAATAAAAGGTGAGAACAAAAACAACAAAAGTCGAAATTAACATATAAAATCAACAGTTTTCGTGTCTACGAAGTGTTATCTAAAGAGGACCCTAGGCCACTTAATGGACTCATTAATGCTATATCGTTAATGGTCGCGGATTTCAAGCGTCCCCAGAATTTTTATTCAGCTGTGTTTTGCTTTCTGTGGTTTTTATTTTTTCGTGATCAAAACCAGAACCATGGGCTCGTCAACGACCGAAAAATATTTCACGGTTATGTGGTGGTCGCCGACAGCCGGGCTTAGTTGAAGGCATATTTTTCTCCCATATATGAACCGCATGTTCTTTTCTCTGCTGTAGTTTACCATCACAGCGACTGTGGCAGTTCGTTAAGCACCATTCCTTGATTCTGGTGCAGTGGTGCGAAAGAGGAAATTGTTCTCTCACTGCTTGTTTTTCGAGGCAAACAATGAGAAGGGCCACGAGGACGAGAAAGCCGAACATAACAGCATCTGCGCTGCTTTTCAAGCAAAGCAAATGAATCTGGAACGGAATTTTCCATAAGACGAACAACACAAAAAAGCACGGTCGAAACACCACGAACCGATCGGCGAGTTCATTGATACATAGCGATGGAACAGTGAAACGGCACAAACACAGCGCTGTATTGGGTCTTAGTGCTGGTTTGCCTGCTGTTCGATTGCTTCATCATCACACATTCGAAAGATGTCTGCAAGCCTACTGGCATAAAACACCGGAACCTGTTTTTTTTTTAAGTAGACATCAATACTGTGCAGGGATTGCAAAACTGCCTCGGACACACAGCTATTTCTAGAATAAAAGCATGTAAACGTCACAGTTGTTTCCCGTTTCAAAATTTCGCCGTACAAACTGGCACATTCATCAGTTCTCTTAGATGTCTGCTTGCACCTCTCTGTTGTGGTTGGAGTGATTGGTAAAACAGCACTGCTCCCGGTGATTCCCCCCAGCCGTATTTTGCATCTGGGAGCTTTTTTTATCCAAATAATTCATTGATTAGCTTACCTATTTTAGTGAAAAGGCGAAGCAGGAAATTGCATTATGCATAATTGTCATCAGAGTACAACGGTCCTGTGAATTCTCAATTCTGAGAACATGTTATAGATATTTACCAAACGATTTATGTATGCTTGTCGCTGTGAATTACTCCAATATAGGCAGCTGGAGCATCAAAGTTAGCAGGCAACGTTTATATCATAGTAGTTACATGTGTAGGAGGTAGTGCTGCGCGTTAAGCAATACACGCCTAAAAAAACACTTCGATCAAACGCTTATCTTCCATGGAAAACGCGTAGGCCGCATTCGAAAAATTAATTATTAAAGTAAGATTGAAACTTTCTGCCCCATCTCTTGCTGAATACTTGAGCGAAGACCGCAGTCGAGTATCAGTAGCAAAATTTGCGAACTAGTACCCAACTCAACTAGTCAACTAGTTGTGGCGAGCTCGGCACCAGAACACGCAATGCTGCTTGCGTTCCGCGTACCTTACGTGACGTGGTGAAGGTTGACGCATCCGGGCGAAGCTTAGAAGGAACGGCCGCGTCATCGGTTTCTGTAACAGGGGCCGCCTCCTTCTCCGCCTTCATGTCGAAAGAAGCAGAAGGCGCAGTAGGCTCCGGAGCGGTCGCTGCTGACGTCGACGGGCCTTGCTCCCCGGAAGACTTTCGGCCGCCATCGCTAGGTTGTCTGGCGCGGCGCTTACGCTTGCGACTACCGCGCGAAAGTGACCTCTGAGTTCCCGGCTCAGACTTGGGCTCGGTGAGGACCTCTGAGGCTGTCTTGGTTGGAGCGGCTGCAGCCACGGCAGACGTGGTCTCGTTGCCACCTACAGCCGTAGAGACGCCGGCGGGACAGGCCTGGGCGGACGCTGTCTGATCTGCGGCCCCTGACGACATGGGAGAACGTTGTCTATAGACTCTCTGAGGAATCCCGGATGAACAGACAGACTAGAGACAGTAGAGACGAGGCGAACAGCCGCTTTTTCTCCCATATCTTCGCCTTCTTCTGCACGAGCTTGCATTCCGCGTGATGGCAGGTTTCGTCCTTTTAAAGCCACTTATAGTTCATTTTAAATTTTTTGAAGGCGAAAAGTTTAATAACGTTGCCGTGATTATTTACTTCCATCATCCCATATCCATTAATACATGTCAACATGGATATCCAATGCTACTATCGCTACATCGTGTCTGTGGAGTTGTTGCATTTGCCTTGTATAGTGGTGCTGCCCAGGAGTGTGTTGCGGTGTTGTAGCGGTTTTGACATGCTTACAACTTGTGCTTTACCCACATCTTAAGCAGTAAGACGGGCGGGGGGTCTAGAATCGAATAAACGCTCGTAAGCACAGACTTGTCAGGAGTCAGCTTGATGGCTGTGTGGGTGGAAGTCTTTGCGCTAGTGGTCTCATTCACAACTGAGAGAACTCAGAATCACCCGAAGAATTAAATATAGTCCGGCGCACTGAGCGAGCTGTTCACGATTGAAAACTAAACATTTTGACAGATTGGCCTGTCTGGTTGGGTTTGAAGACTTATAATAAACTGCACATCTCCAACCAAAATGTTAACTTTAACCCAACGTTTCGAAGCCCACTCGGCTCCTTCATCAGGGGTGACTGACGGCAGTAGCTAGCATCTTTAACATATGGAAGGGAGGGGAGGGGTGAAAATAACGACAGCTGTGTCGCGAAAGGCACGGGGGAGAGGGGTTCAGGCTTTTAGTCACGCTGGCGCACTGCAGGGAAGTGCTGAACGGCGACTTTTTTTTGTTGCGTTGAAGAGCGAAGTCCCTGGGCATATACGGGGGGCAGATTTTCCTTTGTGCTGTTGATATTGTTCGGGGTGGTTTGGATATGCCAGGATTCCAGAAGGAGCCTCTTGTGGTAATGTGTTTCGGTTCCGAGGATGCGGGTCTCTTCAAAGTTGATTCTATGGTCGGAGTCCTCGGAATGTTCGCCTACTGGATTGCGCTCTCTTACGAATTTGCGGACGTCGTTCTTATGTTGCTGAATTCTTTCTTTGAAATTTTTGGTTTCGCAGATGAAGCTTGCGTCGCAGTCGGCGCATGGAATTTTACGAGCATATCAATATAAAAAAGCCGGTCTTGGCTGAAACACATAAGTATGAGAAAGGGACAACTCCTTAGTTTTGCTGAAGTTCTCTAGGGGGGGGGGGGTGCACGAAACGGGCCCTTTAAATAGTTCGCGGCTTCTGTGTTGCAAGGCATATATCTAGGCTACATTAGGAAAAGTGCTCAAGTACAAATTAATACGAGCTATGCAAGTATGCGCGCGTTGGGGTTCACGCGTGCCGGTATGACATCGTCACCAAGTGGTGACTGCAGACCGGAGGGCAGAAAGGCTGCGAAAATTGTATCTAAAGTAAACGCTTTAATTGGGATGACTTGTGACCACAATGGACTGAATCACTCGGCGATGGCGTAGCAACAAGCGTGCTCGGCGGCCGTCGAACAGAATGCCTGCAGCTGTCGGCCGCGCTCAATTTAAAGCTGATAGTAAACTTTCGAGGTAAAGCCTGCAAGGTTGCTAGAACATTTTGGAACAACGTAGAACCAGCTCTGCATGGATGGGATCAATCGAGATAAATCTGGTTGCGTCTTGCATCGCAAACAAAACGATAAAGTGGTGTGGCGGCAGATTTGAAGAATGAGCAAACACTGCAAAGATTCGCGGGATTACTCCACTCTCAGGAAGCATCGACCCAATGAATTAAAATAAATAATGCGACCAGCAACAAACAAAACGAATCGTGCGAATTTAAACATATAGTGTGGAACCCCAGTGTTTCTTAGCGCGCATAATAATGCTTTAGACGGACGACATAGACAACTTCTGTTTTTACGCGGTGCCGCTGGGATGCAGTCATTGCGTCAGAGACGACTTAATAATCCAGTTCACCGAGCAAAACGAAGAACCTTGTACGGGCCGAAATAGCGGCGCAAAAGCTCTTCACTCAATCCACGGCGGCGAATGGGCGTCCACACCCAGAAGTGGTCTCCTGGCTTCTATTCCGAGTTGCGTCCTCGTAGGTTGCAGAGTCTGGCGTCGGTCCGCTGCTGCCTTAGATCTTTAATCGGGCAATTGTTCGTGCTTCTGTTGGTTTTTGTTATTTTTTTAACTGTCATACAGTGGCACATGCCCGCGTAGGGAGATTGACCAAGAATTGGGGGCACAGAAAGTTTTTGCGATAAATATTTCCGAAACGAAAACAAAATCAATGCTGAGGAAGGAAGAAGTAAACAAAAAGGAACAGCGAAATGAAACGGGAAATTCATAACGTACGCAGGAGATCCACACTGAGGTTTATATCCGAACGGTTAAGTGAGAATGATAATTGTAAGAATAAAAATACCATTGAAAAAAGTTGCCAATATACCCGTTTTGATTCTATTAAAAAATTTTGGACGGCGGTGAAAAGAAACTTCTAGCTGTACCAAAGTATGGTGACACCAAACGACAATGCGACTGGGCTGCTGAAACAAGGGCCAAGCTGTTGTAGTGGCTGCTCTAGAAACCGTCTTCTCATCATGGTGTAGCGGCGATAAAACAAAAAAAAGGTCTATGGTTTTCAGCTCACCACAGAATACGCACACGGGATTAAGTGCCAATCCAGACCTGTGCCAAAAAAATTTAAGGGTGGGATCCGGCAACGGAGCCATGATAGAGATACCTCAAGCTGCCGTGAATGGCATGACTTGCTGGTGCACGAATACCTCAGGTGCAGGTAATTATCACATCTTTAAAGAGATCCAGCTGTTATTCGTAACACATTCTGTGTTCGAAATCTCGCTGCTTTGATGTACGCTGTAGCCGAAATGATAGGTAGCACGGGGCTATTGAGGGACGCCTTTGCCAGGAAGCCCCCACCTTAATTGGCTGTCACACCGCTATGGGCTGGCACCCATATCATGTGAAGAAGCCTCAAATGCGGAGGTAGTAATTAATAGAAAGTGTTCAAGACTGGCGAATCCACAGCCGAAGCAAGGGACCAACACAAAGAAGGAGAGTCTGTAATGACAGCCACTGAAGCGAACGCGCGCTTCCTTTAGCGTGCATAATAGGGCTTCAAACATGACAACTGGACAACTTCGGGTCGTACGCGGCGCCGCTGGGATGCAGCCATTGTGTCAGGGATGACTTCATAATCCATTTCACCTAGCCGACGAAGAACCTTGCAAGGGCCCACAAAGCGGCACAAAAGCTTCTCGCTCAGGCCACGGCGGCGAATGGGCGTCCAAACCCAGACTTTGTCTCCTGGCTTGTATTCCGCGATGCGTCTTCTTAGGTTGTAGCGCCCGGCGTCAGTCCGCGGCTGGTCTTTGATTGTAATCGGGCAAGCCTTCGAGCTCCTTCTGCACGTTGAAGGTAGGCGGCGATGTCGACGTTCTCTACTTCGGTAACGTTAGGAAGCATGGTGTCTAGCGTGCTCGTTGTCTCCCTGACAAGGACGAGCCTAAAAAGCGTCATCTGGGTGGTCTCCTGCACTGCGGTGTTGTAGGTGAAGACGACGTAAAGCAGGATGATGTCCCAGGTAATTCGGCACCGACATACATGGTGAGCATATCAGCGATGGTTTTGTTCAGGCACTCGGTCAGTCCGTTGGTCTGCGGATGGTATGCAGTTGACCTCCGGTGACTGATCTGGCGGTAACGCAAGATAGCTTGCGTTAGTTCCGCCGTGAATGCTGTTCCTCTGTCCGTGATGAGCACATCGGGGGCGCCGTGTTGCAGAAGAATGCACTCCACGAAACATTTGGCGACTTCTGCTGCTTTTCCGTTCGGTACGGCGTTTGCCTCGCCGTAGCTGGTCAGGCATTCGGTCGTTATGATGATCCACTTATTTTCTGACGTTGACTTTGGGAAAGAGCCAAGCAAGACCATGGCGATTTGCTAAAAGGGCCTTGAGGGGAGTTCAATGGGGTCCAGAAATCCTGCTGGTCAGGTGGGAGGGGTATTTCGTCGCTGACAATCTCGGCAGGTTTTCATATAAAGTGCGCCATCGGCAGACAATCGCGGCTAGTAATACTTGTCTCAAATGCAGCGGAGGGCGCGAGTAAACCCGAGATGTCCAGCTGTCGGCTCGTCGTGTGAAACCTGTAGAATTTCTTCTCGGAGACAAGCAGGTGCAAAAAGGAGGTAGGCTGTTTTGCTCGCTGCGAAGTTCTTCACGACGACATCATTCTGTACGCAGAAGGAAGAGAGTCCTCGCTTGAACGAGGGGCGGGGGGGGGGTGAAGTATCTTTGCCTTCCAAGTACTCGATAAGGCGTTTTATGTCGGAGTCGGAGCGTTGCTGCTGCTTGTCACATATATTAAGGAGCCTAAATTACATTTTAAAGGAAAAAGGTGTGAAGAAGACGACGCGAATTAACTGAAGAAAAAAGAAGAGGAAGAACAAGCATTCGTTGAGGTGGGGAGAGATGATTGGTGAAGCATTCGGTGAGGTGGAGAGAGATGATTGGTGGAGAAGAGAAGAAGACGACGACATGGCTTACGTGGACCAACACCGAGGCTATAAAAGGGCGAGTGAGAGCGAGGTACAAGGGGGGAACAGCAGAGAAGCGGAGGCTCCGGCAGGTAAGGGACACATCGGCTTAAGAGAGCAACGCCGGCTACTGATCCGGTGAGCTCGCGTTCTACGACATCGCATCGTGGACTTCCTGCCGTGCCTGAGCCCGTTCCGGGGAGTCAACAGAGGACGCTGCAACCTGCTACGGCCAGGGGTGTCTCCAGCGCTGTCGCCACCCATCCGGGTGGTGCCCCAACACCAACACCGGCATCACCTCCACGGGCTCTTGTCCCGGGAGCTTGTACGACACAGCCAGCAACGCCGCCAGCGACGCCATCCCAAGCACGTCGAACGCCGCCAGCAACTCCAGCCCAAGCACGCCGAACGCCGCCTCGACGCCGGCTACGGGATCCAAACAACGCCGCAGCCGCACCGAACCTACCGTGAGCATGAACGCCGACCACGAATAGTAGAACGCTAGTAGTAGACGGTGGTAGTAGTGTGCCCGGGTCGTGTGTATTTATAGCCTTTGTGTGTGGTGTTTTAGAAGGTTTTAGAAGAATAGTGGATTTTAGAAGGTCTTCGTTGTACTCGTTGTCACAGTACCTTGATGGCGTTTTGTCTCCGTTGGTGGGCAAGGCAGGCACAAAGATCAAGAACTCCTCCTACTTCATCGACAAGGCCAAAGCGGTCGCCCTAGAAGACACAGACGACATCGTTTCTTTCAACGTCTGCTCGCTATTTACAAGCATACCTGTTTATTTCGCAGTTGAGATGTGTAAACAACGTCTCGAGACTGACAGTTCGTGGCAGGATCGGAGGCCATTCGAAGCAGCGGAAGTTTGTCAACTTTGCATTTCTGTCTCGCCAACACATATGTTACGTACAGCGGCAACTTCTACTAGCAGACCTTTGGCACATCAATCGGGCAGCCATCTCGGTCACAGCGGCTAACATGGCTATAGAAGCCATCGAAAGCAAAGCTTTGGCCACCTTCCAACCGCGACCAAAAGTATTTCTGAGGTATGTGGACGACTGCTTCTGCGTCATAGACCGAAAGCACACCCGCACTTTCCTGGATCACCTCAACGCCATTGAGCCCTCAATCAAGTTTAATGTTGAGGAAGAGACCAACGGCTGCCTTCCGTTCCTCGACACCATGGTAACCCGTACTACAACAGGTCTTAGTTTTCGCGTCTACCGGAAACCGACGCACTCTGGAAGGCACCTAGATTTCAATTGAGCGCACCCTGTCAGTCATAAGCGGTCAGTGGTTGCATCTCTAATCAACTGTGCGAGGGAAATGTGCAGTAAAGACGCCGCCCTAAACCACGAAATGAAGACCGTGTTAAATGACCTGAAAAGAAGCGGCACCCATTTTCCTTCATTCGGAACACGCAAAGAGTGGCTCCATCAAAAAAGCCTACTGCCAGGGAAGACGAAAGTGCTAACGCACCGAAACCGAAACGAGCCCCTATCCCGCATGTATCAGGGATCAGCGAGGCGCTGGCACGGATGTTCCGCAAGCGCGGCGTCCATCTTGCACATGTCCCAACAAGCAAGATAAGAAATGAGCTTCTACATGTGAAAGACCAGCTCCCTCGTGCCAAGCTTCCCGGCGTGGTTTACAAAATTGCCTGCGCCGACTGGTCATCAGTTTACAAAGGCGAGACGAAAGATTTCGCAATACGCCTGAAAGAACATCAGTACGATGTACGAAAAGGAAAAGTGACAAAGAACGCAATCGCGGAGCATGCGCAAGAGACTGTCGATGAAATTAACTGGGATGAAGCAGATATACTGACAACGGAAAAGAATATATCAGCCCGCCGAAGTCTCGAATTCCTACCCATCCAGACTACGCCCAGCCCAATAGATAAGAATGATGGCACAGTGCACCCTATCTCCGCGAAATGCTTAAGAACGATACTAACTGCTACAAAAAGCCCGCGACGTCCAGCTGGTTGCTCATTGTGAACAAGGGAGCCGTAGCGCTCCCGAAACGTCATTATTTGTGTTTGACCTTGGTCAGTGACCAGTTAATCTCATCGAAAGTCAGTTGAGTTAGCATTCCCGCTTAGATGACTTAAACGGATAGATATCCAATTCAAGTGTACTTTTTCATTCAACTCTGTTTCACCAGCCAATGTTTCATGTGACGTCCAGACCTAAAGCGCGTTCATTTTGCGCGCCAGCTCCCCGTGAATGCCAAGACCACAATCAACACGTTGGAGCTTAGGTAAACCACAATGTACAGCCTTTGTCCGTAAAGTTTCGAGACTGATTTATTTTCTTCCCTAGAAATAGTTCCCGAAAACCAATGTTGGTGCGTACGTGTAGCGCCATCTTTTCGAGCTAACCTGATCTATTTATGTGTAATTGCAGTGGCTGCTGCTATATGACACCACTTGTAGAAAAATACGTTGTCACAAGTCGTCTCTGCATTTTACTGTGAGTGAATGTCGAGAAGTAGACGTCAACCTCGAACAGCGTGCAAACATAAAATTCTGTGTGAAGCTTGGCAAGAGAGCCACACAGACGTATGAGCTCCTTCGTGACGCTTACGGCAACGAAACATTATCGCAGGCGCGTGTTTTTGAGTGGCACAAAAGGCTCGTTTCGGGGAGAACGTCGGTGGAAAACGACACAAGGCAAGGGCGCCCTTCAACCTCACGGAATGAATACGACGTGGCTCGGATCAGGGAAATCGCAGAGCAAGACCACACCATTGCAGACAGCATGCTGTAAGATGCTCTCGACATTAGTAAGAAAACATGCCACAAAATTTTGCGTGAGAACTTGGGGAAACGAAAGCTGAATGCCAGACTTGTGCCGCACACCCTCATACAGGACCAGAAGGACACGAGGGGATTAGTGAACGCTGATTCGCTATCCGAAGCTGAGAAGGATGCTGCATTTCGACAGCATTATTTCTGAAGACGAAACATGATGCTTTCTATACGATCCTCAAAGATAGAGGCAGAGCGCCGAATGGAGATCCACAAGCTCTCCGACGTCGAGAAAGGTGCGGCGACAGAAGACCAAAACAAAGACGACGCTGATGATTTTTACACCACAAGTTCGTCCCACCAGGACCGACAGTGAATCAGGAGTTTTACATCAGCGTGCTTCAACACATGCGCGATGCACTGCGACGCCGTCGCCCTGACTTGTGGGCATTTGGACAATAAACCTTTCTCCGCGATAACGCAGGGCTGCGCTGCTTTCAGCGTGACAAAATTTCTCGCCAAGCACAGCATTACTGTATATCCCCATCCGCTCTACTCGCCTTACCTTTGCCCATGAGATTGTTTCCTTTTTCCTCGTGTAAAAAGATCCCTAAAAGGTCGCTGGATGGGGAGCATAGAGGCAATTTAAGATGCCACTACAAAGGAGCTGAGAGCCCTTCCAGAAGAAGCGTTTACCAACTGTTTCTAAGACCTCAAGGAGCGCTGGAAGCTGTATGTAAACTGTAAGGGTGACTATCTCCAAGGGGTGCTGCACAAATGATTTCAATGCTAAACGGATTTTTTTTAATGGACTCAGTCTCAGAACTTTAAGGACAAAATGTGTAGATTCCAGAGTACGACCATGTAGCTAGCACCTTTATTACCGTGTTTACGCAGTTTTCATGGAAAGCCATTCAGTTCGGTGGATTGTGAATCTGAGCAGCCACCGTGGTCTGCTGGCACGCATGGTGCTTTAACTTCAGCAGTTCAAGTTCCCAGTGTGTTGCAAAACAGGTCGCCGACGTGCAGAACCTGAATGCGTCTCGTGGCTGCCAGGCGCAGCCACTAACGGCGATGTTTATAAGTATGTCGCCTATCTCACCGCAATTTCTGAAGAATTCCCGGTTACTGCTCTTTCAAAAGAGAATAAATGCAAGGATCGGAACTTGGCGCCGCTCTTCAAAGAAGCACGTGATCTGACATTTTCGAGCCCTTTGAGCATTCGAGTTTTTACTCTGCAAAAGAAATTACCCTTTGGAAGTGTGCGTTTCCACTCAGCATTTGGCGAAAGTGGCTATTATTTTGTTTGAAAAATAGTGCACGATGACATCATGTCTGGACACTTGAAATTAGTCAAGCCTTTAAGTGCGATGAGGGACATTTTACTTCATCAAATTGTGTCAGCGTCTCACAATTTCATGTCAGGCCGCGTGCACTTTCAGCGGCTCAAAGTTCAAAAGCGTTCTCGCGCGGATCCCTCCAGGCGTAAGAAATCTCAGAACACACCATATCAACAAATGTGCATAGACCGCCGAGGGCCGTTTCTCCGATGGCCCTGCGATGGCAGGTGCTCCCAGCAGTTGGACTTATACTGTTCAGGTTATTCTTAGCGAGCAACCAACCAATTTAACTGCGAAATTTTATGGTGGTGAGGTTGTGAGGACGCCATAAGGTCACGTGACCTAAGTGGCCCAACCCTGTCCTACGTAGCGCGTTGTGGACCACCTGTCCGAGAGATGTCCGTAAATTGTCGGTCGCAACACCAGCACCGCATTCTCTTCATATCAGAGTCTTTAAATCTGTTCATATAACAATTGCCACCGGACATTGCGGAAGCCGACCAATATGCGGTGTCGCCGTATCTGCGGGGAGTAAGACCTTCATGATGGGCCCCCAGCTGCTGCTCTTAATTGCAACTGCGTCTTTGCGCAGCTCTTGCTTTTAAGCGGTGACTCCATTACACATGTTAGGCGTACCCACCGCTCGCTCAGCTCTCAGCGCCACCCCATATATTGTGTCGAAAAGAGGCACAGGGGCACCGTCTGTGTGTGGCTTGGGATAATTCGGTTTAGGTTTATCGGGGTTTAACGTCCCAACGCGACTAAGGCTATAAACGACGGGTACTGAAGGGCTCCGGAAATTTCTATCACCTAGGGTTTTTAACGTGCACAGATAATTCACATTACACAGGCCTCTTGTTCCCCTTAGTGCTCGCGTCCTCCTGCTTGTTTAGCAAATTTCACGCTAAGATCTGCCGCGGCAGCTGCAATAGGTTGACTTGTTCTGCGGAGGTGAAGGAAGCGACAGGTCGTCCGATCAGTGATTTCGAACAACGCTATCCTCTTCCGCGAGGACCCACTGCGAACGCGCAGATCACCTTACGGCCTTCACAAGCAGCCAGGCGCCCGCCAGCTGTTTGGCAGGCATGGGGAAGATCGCTGGCTTGCGTCTTCTATGAAAGTTTGTTTCTACTGCGCTAACGGTCGACCCGCTAGGTTGTACGCCCCGCGCATCTACCGTGATGACGTTGCATCCATTTGTGAGTGATTTTCGCGACATCGAAAGCCTCTGGCTTCCCCGCTGCCTCCAGACCGAGAGTGGTGTAGAGTATAAACGTCTATTGGCAATTAAAAATAAGGACGAAGTCTTCGCCTGCGGCTAGTGTCCTTATTTCAGCAATCCAATGGCCTTGGCTGTTTCTCTTGGCTGGGACACCAGGTTATTCTGGATCGCCAGGTCAGAGCTGGAGAGGGCGCCTTCCCACTGCTCCTTCGTGTAGTGTCTTTGTAGGGCGGCTGCTTTTTCGCCGCTGCAGCCCCACGTGACGTGAAAAAATGCGGGTTTCTCGTTCGTACCACGGGGTTGCCTCATTTTAGTGTTGAGGGCATATTAAGCTGTATTTATGTAAATTTGTGAAGACCTTGGTTTGGAGTTGCCTCTAGGGCAATCTCCAGGCCGAAGCGCTACGTGTGAAGAGAAGCAGCGATCATTCGCGGTGCGTTTTTTGCACGACCCTATATGGATCGGAGGTTGTCGGCACTCAATCGCATCGGGCGCTTGGAATGCATCGATGGAGCCCATATTCCCTAGAGCCTCTTTGGCAGCCGTGTCGCTCTGCCGACGCTTACGGCTTTACGAAGTGTGCCGCTCGGTTGCTGCGAGCGTTTTCCGCAAGAAGACGGCATACGAGAAAGCAAAGCCGCTCCTTTCTCGGCATAGCTGTGCAGAACTAACAGGAAGCCGTACCGGAATCATCTATAACTCGAGACGTCTGGGCTTCTAATGCCAGGAATCAGCTCTCACTGATTAATGCACTAAGCCACCAAACTTCTCTCTACCTTTACTTTTTCTGCGTCTAAACGCGAACAGAGTGAACCTTGGAAACAACTATAGATGGCACAAAGCAAGCTCATTTACCCCTGTCTTAGAATTTGTTTAGCAATGAGACCACTTATGGCAACAAAAGTCGATAACTCAGGACGGGTGTTTTCATAATGTGTCACCTGTTGGGTGATATCCTCAGCAATGTGATAAGATTCAGTTGGCCAAGTAGTCTAGTGACCAGGTAGCTGAATGGAGGACCTGGAAAGCACTGCTTTATTGCGTGATGGACTCACCGTTACCGAACGTGACAAGCGGCAAGAACCGTCATCCAATCAACAAGATCCATCGAGGGCCGCCTGACCCTGACCGACCCTATATCCCAAGAAGCAAACGTAATCGGACCAATATTGCAACAGGATGGTTCCATCCTGGTCTTTTCTAGGGCCGGCCTTTGCCAATACGGTTCCAATGTTGGGCCAATTGCCTGTGTTGCTTGGGATCGAGCAGCACATGGGCTACGTGGGATTTTGAGCTGGCACTCTTGCCGACATGCAACTTACGCCTCTTCTGTTGCTGCAGGTTAGTCATTATTATCCAATTCCGGTTAGTAGATAACTGCGTGCTCTGTCGGCTTCATATCCCACATATGGTGTGCCTGTCTGCCAAAGGCAGATGTCGACTGAGCTATGCAACAAACGTTTTTTTTTTGCGCATACGGTTTTGCATCTTGCTCTCTTATTGCTGATTTCGGACGATCTTGAATTGAACCCCGATCCGTTGAGTACCGAAGAGCTTGAATTACTTAAAAGCTTGAAGAAAGAATGGGACGTCGTTAATTCCTTCCTAACAGAACTACTTCTCCAGAACGGATATCAAAGATTCGGCAGGAAAACATTACCTACACAAATCCGAAAGAAATTGGAGATGCCTTTATTAAACACTTTGTTAGCGATTACCCTACTTCACCAGACAACTATCATGATATAGCGTATTATCGTCGACCACATTCATTTTTTTCTTTTTCCCCACCACTCTAGAGGAAATCGTTAATGCCATACGTCGTTTAAAGCTAACAAGCCCTGGGCTTGATGGTCTAAATCCAACTGGCATCAAACTAACTCCTCATATTATTTGCGATCCGCTCTCTCATATTGTTAATCTAATATTTAAAACTGGCATCTTTCCTGAAAAATTCAAGCGAGGAAAAATAATCCCTGTCTTTAAGAAAGGAGATCGTTCCCGGATAACCAATTACTGACCCATCTGCATTCTTTCCTTTTTCAAAAAGGTTGCCAAAAACTCATTGAGATGCGATTGAATAAATATTTTAATAAATTCAATACCATTTCTTCGAGACAGTTCGGTTTTCGCCATGGATTCTCAACGGATTTAGCTCTCATTACACTAACTGACGAGCTAAAGTCTTCCATAGACGAGGGCAAGTTTGCTGGTTCTGTTTTTGTTGATTTGTCAAAGGCTTTTGACACAATAAATCACACAGTTTTATTTCTTAAGTTAGAAGAAATCGGTATAACTGGGCTTCCTTTGTTACTAGTTTAAATTATTTATGTAATAGACCTCAGATTGTTTGTGTATCTGGCGTTTATTGTGAAGTTAAGATGTCTAACATGGGCGTGCCACAAGGATCAATCCTCGGCCCGATTTTATTTCTAATATATATTAACAGTCTATCCAAATCCCTTATTTCTTCCCAGTGTATACTATACGCCGATGATACCACGATATATAACTCCGATAGTAGTATAACAGCGCTTACGTCCAAACTTAACGAAAATTTAGCTAATGTATACTCTTGGTGTTCTAAACATATGTTAACAATAAACTCTGATAAAACTAAGTTTGTATTGTTCACATCTCCTCAATGACAAACTACTTATGTTCTCCCAGTTGCCTAGGCCCGCACGTCATTCCAGTCAGCGAATCATCATTGTTTTTAGCAGTAGAATTAGATCACCATCTAAAATTTCATCATATTTCTGGCAATAAATTATGGTTGAAGAATTCTCATCAGAACTCACCCTTACTTTAATCAGTCTGTTCTTTTAACCCTGTATAACTCGTTCATTCCCATCTCTCTTACTGTATAACATGCAGGGGTAACACCTACAATACTCATTTGACATCGTTACAAGCAGTTCAAAATCAAGCAGTCCGAATACTAATATGCAGCCCCTTCGATTCTAATGCTCAATCTTTACTCAATTCACTGCGAATTCTCTCCGTACCTCAACTTGTCCAACTTAACCTCGGTAACATCATATACAAAGTAATTAATGAACATATTTCATTTCCATCCATCCCAAGATCTGAGTTCACCAACACCAGCACCACAAGATTTGCGAGTAACAGGAACCTAATTCTGCCTCAAGTACGCAAACATTATGGGAAGTAAACAGTTTATTTTTCATAATTCTCTTCATGGAATACCTTACCGGTGGAATTAAAAAGTACTAAACCTGTATGTAAACTTAAAATTGAACTAAGAGCGTTAACACTTCACAATAACTGATAGACAAGCTACCACATTTCAGAATTATAAGGTATTCAGATGTACACCGCATGCTTTTAATATGTGCACTATTTTTCTTATCATCAATTTACTGTTCAGTTTTCCGCTTTTTAGTAATTTTGTAATGTATGAGTAGTACTGAATAACTGTATAACTTAAGACCTGTATAACTTATATTTTTATTATTCTGCTTGGTTGACGTATATGACTACTCACCCCTGTATATGATATGTGTGTCGCCGCGGAAATATGTGACGGCACGATTGTTTCTTGCTATTACTACTTATTATTACTACTGCTATGTTTGCATTTATATTGCCATGTTGATTAACAATATAGGAGGACACAGTACAGTCCCTGACTACGGGACCTCCTTCTGTATACATTTTCGCACACTGTATTTTCCTTCTTGTTTAATAAACATGATTCTGAATCTTAAAACAAGGCCAATCTGCAATTTTGAGGAATTTAGAAGACATCGACAGCAGACTAGTAAGGCGTGAAGAAATGATGGCAGAAATGAATCCCAACCTACACGTGACGGAATGACAGACTGCAGTGCCCAAAGATAAAATAAATAAGCAGGACGGCAGCATTAGGAACATAAGCAGAACAGTTAAGGAACTGCGCGGCAGGAGTGTTGACTCAGAAAACAGAAGCGTCAGAAATAACCTAGTTTTTTATGGCGTCAAGGATAGCGAATCGGAAACGTGGGAGAAGTTGGAACAATTGCTCAAAAACATTTGTAAAGATTATTTAGGTGTTGACTTGCCGTCATTGGAAAGAGCGCACCGTACAGGCCGCTATGATGAAAAGAAGAAACGGCCGATCATCGGAAATTTTGCCTCCTACAAAAAAAAAAATCGAACGTTCCCTCTAATGCCAAGAAGTTAAAATGAACTTCATACAGCATCGACCAAGATTACTCACCTGAAACAAGAAATATTTGTAAACCGCTTTCGGAGTATGCGAAGGTCATTAAAGTAGATAGAAAAAATCGAGTCAAACTAAGCATCAATAAAGTGGTTGTTAACTGCAAGACGTGTAGATGGGACCAAAAAAAAGGAAGTCGATGAAACCGAAAATAAATGACCCAAACATGGGAAAAAGGGAGCAAAAATTTTGATCTGTCTAGTAACCATTAATTGTAAAAGCGGTGTTAATAAAACTGACCACCTTGCTGCTCTTATCGACTCTGTGAAGGCGGATATAGTCTTTGGGACTGAATCGTAGCTAGACCCTTCAATCATCGAGAGTGAAGTCTTTCCCGATGACTTCAATGCGTATGGGAAAGACAGATCTCGTGTGAGTGGCGGCGTATTTCTTCTAGTTCGCCGCTCTTTAAACTCCTTTGAACTAATATAGGTCTTGACGATGTGGAATCAGTATGGTGCAAAATTACCTTGCCAGACAGTTCTTCATTTGCGGCGGGTGCCATTTATCGGCCACCAATCTCGACCGTCAACACGCTTCAGATTTTACATGATATCGTTTCCGAGGCCTCGTTTCATACTTTTTTTACTTGCATGACCTTAAGTGACGCGACGGCTCTTGTGAGCACACAGCTGGTGGAAGCTTAAACTTGGATATGAAAAGTATTACTGAATGTTTTGGACTAGCCCCGTATGTCGTTGAACCAGCTTGTGAAACTATCATATTAGATTTGTTTATGTGTAACTCGCCAAATTTTGTGAATTTTGTTCATGTCATTCCGGGAATAAGCGTCCATCGTGCTGTCGTCGCAAGTATGAAATGCAAGAAGTAGCAGGCAAAGAAAAAAACAAACCAGAAAAGCGTACCTATATGAGCGAGGGGATTATGCCGGCATATAAACGAAACTTTTTGATCACCTGCGAGTTTTTGAATGCCTTTCTGATTATTGCGACGTACAGGAATTGTGGAATAACTTTAAAGAAAAACTCAAGGAGCTTACCGATGCCTACATTCCTAGCATCGAGCATAGTAAACTGAAAAAGCGTAACAAACCGTGGATGACAGCCGGTATATTAGGAATAGTTCGGAAAAGAATTCATGTATTTTTAAAATACCAGAGAACGAAGGGTAATTTTCACTTTGATAATTTGCCTCCTATAACTCGCGAACACAAGCAAAATATAAAGGAAGCTAAGGGGCGCTATTTTGTAAAACTCGGCAGTAAAATAAAAAACGAATGCTAAGGCGTTCTGGCAACATATGAAAGGCTGCGGAACAAAGCCAGCTGGCATCACCGCAATTGTCTTTAATATTAAGTCATTATTAGACGACACTGAGAAGGCTACTTGTATAAATAACTACTTTCGTGCAGTATATTTACCAAAACAAAGCTATAGTCCATTATCATACGTGAGTTCAGTCCCAACTATGAATTCAGTAGAGCTAAATGTGATTGAAATCAGAGCATTATTAAACAAACTTAGTTATGGTAAGGCAGTGGGACCTGACGGAATTTTCCCTAGAATTCTAAAGAGATGTGCTGAACCGATTTCTCTTTATCTCTATTTAATTTACAGCAGGTGTCTCTCTCTTCCGGTACCCTTCCAGACGCCTGGAAATGTGCACATATTGTTCAATTTCATAAAACTAGATCAAAAAAGATGTAGTTAACTATAGACCAATTTCGCTTACGTACTTACCGTGTAAAATATCGGAACACATTCTATACAAAGAGATAATGACACACTTAGTAACAAACAACTTGCTAGCTTCACAACAACATGGTTTCCGTAAGGGTTTATCTTGCACAACAGAACTGATTGAATTTTATCACGATCTCGCATCTCATGTGGACAACAGCGGACAAATAGATTGCCTTTACCTAGACTTTCACAAACCGTTTGGTACTGTTTTCCACTCTTTCCTTTTATGTAAACTTGTCGCACTAAATATTTACCGTGCATATTTTGCCGGGATCGAAAACTATCTATCGTCTCGCCGACAGTGCGTGTTATTGAATGGTAAGCAATCCAGTTTTGTAGACGTTACATCGGGTGTCCCACAGGGCTCAGTTCTGGGGCCACTTCTATTCTTAGTTTACATAAACGACATCTGTTCAAGGATCGGTTCTAATATACGGTTGTTTGCCAATTATTGTGTTTTATACAGAACAATTAGAAATGAATGTGGTGTATCCCCGTTAGAAAGTGATTTATGATGTGTTCTTGTATAGTGCTCGAGATGGAGAATGAAGTTAAACACCAAAAAGTTTATTCATGTTACCTTCACACGTAAAAAAACGAAGTTAACATTTCAGTACACCATCAACAATACACTGACGCAAAAGCCACAGTATAAATATTTGGGTGTGACATTCTCGGCCGATTGTTCTTGGAATACTCATACTGACATGGCGGTTACGGATGCTGCAAAGACCCTAAATTTTTAGAACGAAATTTGGGTCACACGCCACCTCACCTAAAATAAACGTCTTTGGTAACATACGTTCGACCATGCTCTAATATGCATGTGCGGTTTCGGACCTATGGCAAATAACACTGAGCAATAGGCTAGAAAAAATCTAAAACGGCTGCAGGGTTCGTCCTACGACGATACTCCAGATGTGATAGTGGTGCCGACATGAAAAACGAATTCGAGTGGTAAAGTCTTTCTGCTCGAAGAAGAAACTTGCGCCTTAAACTGCTCCATCAAATAATTCATGATAAAACCTGCATTCAAGAGGAAAAATATTTACACAGTGCCCATTATGTCTCTTTTCGTATATCACTGCTTAAAGATTTTGAAATACCGTACCAGAACTAATATGTACGCCAATTCATTTTTTGCACGTTCTATCAGTGCATGAAATCGCCTTTCAAGTCAGCAAGTGTGCTGTGTGAACTATTTTTGCATCGTTGTAATCCCACTTCTGTGGCGCCTTCGGGCTAAGCGGGGTAAACATTCAATGAAGAATAAAAATAAAGACTGCTTCGAGCCACTAAATGCGTACTTGTACCTCGAGAATTGGGAGTCTAAATTCTTTACGGCAGCCCTCTTTCATATATGGCACATGAACTAACAACAAAAAGCAGGATGCATGCTGCAATTCGTAGCAGTGTCTGCTTTTCCAATGGTTTCGAACGAGGAGTCATAGCGGACCTAACATTTTAGTGTATGTGAGCCGTAACTTGTGCTAACGAGGTGCTTTTGGGGCTTGATGCCTAGGCTGAAGTTGTACTAGCACCAGTCTTTCTCTCATTGAATTAGAGATGGCGGCATCCGAGGACTCGCCCACATCCCTTTCGAACAACTCCACGGCTGTCATTTGCTCTCTAGACGAAAATAGTTCTCCTTTGTAGGTAAATTTTGGAATTGATATGTACATACGTTCTGGTAATTTCCTTAAACGACTGAGCGAACGAATTGCTGACTCTGGAACATGTCTGAGGGCCCATCAATGAAAAAAATATTTTCCACCCTGTTGCAATGTGTGCCTGTTATTTTGTTTCAAGCATGATAATCTAGTGTCCGAAGAAAATGCCTTGACCTCATGCATCAGAGAAGCTTCCATGGAATTTTGGGGGTCTAAGCTTGCCTAATATGTTTTCACTGGAGATTGGAAACGAGAGGTAGTAAGCTTTTTGAATGACCTAAAAGTCACCTGGCGAAAATGAAAAACTTCTTTTCCCCATGATTTTATGTGCGCATGTATACCCGGCGGCAAAATGAGTCGGGGCATGCGGCTGGCAGCCAGAATCAGATAAAACTGCATCGTCGCGCCGGCTGACGTTGCACTTCTGGTGTCGAGACATCGCTGTGCGCGTGCACGTCCTTTCATGCTCACAGCCCTGTCCTTTTTGTCGCCTGCAGTGGACTAGCTGATAGTATGCAGCTTTCGCCGGTAGGGCGCTCTCTTTATTCAGAGCGTAACGCTCGCAGTTGGGCGGGCGCACGTCAAAGTGCGAGCGTGAGGTAGCGAATAAAGAGAGCGGCCACTACCGCCGAACGCTGCATACTATCAGCCAGTCCACTGCAGGCGACAAAAAAGACAGGGCTGCGAGTATGAAAGGACGTGCACGCGCACAGCGATGTCTCGACACCAGAAGTGCTACGTTAGTCGGCGCGACGACGCAGTTTTATCTGATTCCGGCCACCTGTCGCATGCCCCGACTCATTTTGCCGCCGGTTGTACGTCGTGCATGTGGAGCTTTTAATTATTGCAAATTTTGAATGTATCCTTTGTGGCTCAAGTGCATGGTGTAAAGTTTAAATTTAGGCAGCCTGCTTTATTAAATGATCCTAGGTAATGAGTTATCAGCTATCCCAGTGCTATGCGCTGCTGTCAGATTGACCCACTCCTAATTAACGCTGAAGTCGCTTGGTGATTTTCTGAATTGGCAAAGCTCTGCGGCACCCTTATCAGTAAAGTTAGTATTTTGGCTAGTGGGTAACTGCCACGGATCTCTCCGGAGAACACTCGGACCGAGAGAATGGACTAGGCGACGGGTGTACCCGCACAAACGCACATTTAATACGCCCTACGTGACACACACGCTAGAACACAAAGCTAACAAAACTAACACAAAACACAAACACTATAAATACACACGACCCGGGCACACTGCTACCAGCGTCTACTACTAGCTTTCTACTATTAGCGGTCGGCGTTAGTGCTCACGGTTGGCTCGGTGCGGCTGCGGCGTTGTATGGATCCAGTGTCCGGCGTCGCTGGCTGCGTTCGACGCGCTTGGGCTGGCGTCGCTGGCGGCGTCGCTGGCAGCGTAGTACAAGCTCCCCGTCCAAGCGCCCGTGTAGGTGATGCCGGTGTTGTTGGCGTTGGGGGCACCACCCGGAAGGGTGGCAACAGCGCTGGAGACACCCCTGGCCGTAGCAGGTGGTAGCGGCCTCCGTTAACTCCCCGGAAAGGGCTCACGCACGGCAGGAAGTCCACGTTGCGATGCCGTAGAACTCGAGCTCACCGGAGCAGTAGCCGTCGTCACTCTCTTCCAGCCAAAGTGTGCCTGACCCGCCGGAGCCTCCGCCCCTCTGCTGTTCCCCCCCCGTGCCTCGCTCTCACACGCCCTTTTATAGCCTCGGTGTTAGTCCACGTAAGCCTTGTCGTCGTCTTCGTCTGTTCTCCACCAGTCATCTCTCTCCACCCCACCGAATGCTTGTCCACCAATCACCTCTCTCCACCTCACCGAATGCTTCTTCCTCTTCTTTATCCAACGGTTAATCGACGTCGTCTTCTTCAGACCTCTTTCCTTTAAAATTTAATTTAGGCTCCTTAATATATGTGACAAGGGCCCCCTATCTCAAGAGTTTCTCAATAAAAAACTGCTCCCGTCATACTCATCTTCAAGCCATCCAGCCAACCGACTATCTTCTCTGGTGATTCTGGACATAGCACACAACACACCGTAGATGTCCAGCACACACCAAACACACACAACTAACAGAGCACACCAAATTGCGTTTTCAGAACACTAACATACCACTGCCGCTGTCCGTACAGAGTCCTTAATAAACATGTCGATATCCACAACACCTCCCTTGTATAATCACATAATACCAACAACAGCAGCAACAACAACAACAACAACAAGATAAATCCCAGAGATACATTAACACAGCAACAACAACAAGATACATCCCGGATATACCCAGAGTTGTTCAGTTCTACTCATGAAGTACGCTCCAACGTTATCTTCTGTCTTCATTGAAACTGGGGTTTATTCGTACCTTATCCCACCCTACAATGTCAATAGCCATTCTTTGAAATCCTAGGTCAATGGCTCGCACCTTGCCCACAGGTACGGGACCAACTATTCCCTTCGGAACTGTGCGCTGGCACATGAACGAACAAAGCGCTTAACATCACTCTGAACGCCCGGCTAAAACTCCTCGGTGACCCTAGACACCGTTTTTTGAACACCCTGGTTTAAGGCCACAATCGCGTCATGTCCTAAGCGCAGCACGGTCTCTCTCAACTCCCTCGGTAACACCAGCTGTCGGACCCGCCTTCCTGAACTAAATATGCACTCCCTGTGCAGAAGACCATTTAACAATTGATATTCGATGAACGTACGACTCTTATTTCTTTTCATTTTTCCCCGACTCTTTCGAAGCAGGTCTTCAGGCTCGGGTCCTCTTTTTGCCTAATTGCAATTTCGCCCGGTGTTACGCTCAGGCACATCGTAACAGGAGTAGAGAGCGGACGCCGCATTGCCGGGCTGTCGCTTGAGCTCTTCTTTCCACTGCCGACGAGAAACTGACTGCACCCGTCTGAGCGGTTGCGGTCCTTTCCTCCTTTGAATGTTCTTAAACGTCGAGAATCCTCAACTCGGGATCGGGGTCTTCGACACTTCTTGCACCCGTAATGTTTCCCAAGATGAGATCATAGATGGGTTGGTCTACGCATTTTGCCACTACGTGCCCAGTATACTATGGCGTGGACACTACAATTCTGGCTTCAGGAAGGTACCTTAATGTGCTGTCTACTAGAGTGACGACCGATGCTTCCCCTGTAAAATCCTCGTCCTTCAGCAGGCTTCTCCGAACCAAGACTGTATTGGCTCCGCTGTCTCTAAGCACCAATATAGGACAGTCCCCTATTTGCCCAACCACCACTCGCATTGCTGCTTTCGACTTGGGTGTTCCACTCACTGCCTCATTTTCCAGCGGCGTTTGCTCTCCTTTCAGCTGTGGGACTTCGGGTGGCGTGACAAGTTCTACCCTGGAGTCGACAACCCATGCAGCGCGGTCCTGCATTCTGTATCGGCACTCATCCAGAGTATGACCCCTAATCTTACAACCCTGACACACAACCTGTGTTTTTTGGGCAGCGCTACTAGTTCGACAGTCAGCTGCACGGTGTCCCACTTTGCCGCAGAGAAAACTCCTTACTGGCGCCTTAGCAGCACCGCCATAAGCTGTTTGTTTTGCCGCATCTGTCTCTTGGACCTTTTCGGTTTCCTCCTTTGCCTTACTCAAATTTCTTAGCCCTTGAGCCTCGAGGAATTGGTCTGCAGTGTAGGCGAACTCTTCCAACGAACAAAACTTTCTTTCTTTCAGGAATAGCACCAGCTTTGAGCTGCAACACTCTAAAAATTGCTACGTGACCTACTTGTCACGCACCACTTAAAAACTCCTTTCTGTGTTTGACATATCAAGCCACCTATCAAAATAGTTGGTCAGTCTGCAGGAAAACTGCTTAGCGGTTTCAGAATCCTCAGGTTTCGCGGTGCGAAATCTCTCACAAAAACCCTCTGCCGTAAGCCTGAATCTTTGGAGGAGTGCCTTCTTGACTTTCTCGTTGTCCATGGAATCAGCAGCAGGAATCCTTCCAAACACATTCAGTGCCTCTCCAAGCAAACACATGCTTAATGCCGTGGCCCATTCACTGCGATCCCAGCCTTGCCCCAAAGCTATCCGCTCGAATCGTTGCAGATATGCGTCCAGATCATCTCTTTTGTCATCGAAGGGAGCCATCAGCTTTCTTGGGCAAACTCTGGCCGGTCGGGGAGATCCTGTACCCGCTAAGGACCGCTGATCATTGTCCGTGATCTCCTCATATCCTCCCGCGACATGCGCCTGTTTCCACAAAATAAACTCCTTCACCCGTTCTATCATTCTTTTCTCATGTTCTTCTGCCTCGCGAGCTCTTCTCTCTGCCTCGCGAGCTCTTTTCTCTTCTCGCTCCTCTGCCTCGCGAGCTCTTTTCTCTTCTCGCTCTTCTGCCTCGCGAGCTCTTTTCTCCGCGCGCTCTTCTGCTTCGCGAGCGTCTGCGCGTGTTTGCGCCCTTTCCTCTCTCTGCCTTTTTACCTCTTCTTTCTCCTCGTCACAGAAACGCAACACCTCTTCCTTGCTTAACCCTAGCTTGAGCGCCAGCTCTAACGTTGTTGCGAAATCCATACTTTCTGCCCTCGAGAGAACGAAAAAATCCGAGACAAAGCAAAACAGGAAAAGGAAATGTATCCTGGCACAGGCTCGCCACTCGTCTTTGTCACGGATCTCTCCGGAGAACACTCGGACCGAAAGAATGGACTAGGCGACGGGTGTACCCGCACAAACGCACATTTAATACGCCCTCCGTGACACACACGCTAGAACACAAAACTAACAAAACTAACACAAAACACAAACACTATAAATGCACACGACCCGGGGACACTGCTACCAGCGTCTACTACTAGCGTTCTACTATTAGCGGTCGGCGTTCGTGCTCACGGTTGGTTCGGTGCGGCTGCGGCGTTGTATGGATCCAGTGTCCGGCGTCGAGGCGGCGTTCGACGTGCTTGGGCTGGCATCGCTGGCGGCGTTCGACGCGCTTGGGCTGGCGTCACTGGCGGCGTCGCTGGCTGCGTAGTACAAGCTCCCCGTCCAAGCGCCCGTGTAGGTCATGCCGGTGTTGTTGGCATTGGGGGCACCACCCGGATGGGTGGCAACAGCGCTGGAGACACCCCTGGTCGAAGCAGGTGGTAGCGCCCTCCGTTGACTCCCCGGAACGGGCTCAGGCACGGCAGGCAGTCCACGATGCGATGCCGTAGAACGCGAGCTCACCGGAGCAGTAGCCGGTGTCGCTCTCTTCCAGCCAAAGTGTCCCTGACCCGGCGGAGCCTCCGCTTCTCTGCTGTTCCCCCCGTGCCCCGCTCTTACTCGCCTTTTTATAGCCTTGGTGTTAGTCCACGTAAGCCTTGTCGTCGTCTTCGTCTCTTCTCCACCAATCATCTCTCTTCACCTCACCGAATGCTTGTCCACCAATCACCTCTCTCCAACTCACCGAATGCTTCTTCCTCTTCTTTCATCTTCGGTTAATCGACGTCGTGTTCTTCAGACCTCTTTCCTTTATAACTTAATTTAGGCTCCTTAGTATATGTGACAGTAACGATTCATGATTCCAGCGGCGCAGAGGACGAACTAATAGGAAATGAAAAATACAGCACGGGCGCTAACTCTTAAGGCTCTATTCGCAATGTCTAGCTTATAAGCAGAAAAAACGACCAAACAAACAAATAATGACAGTTCATCGTGCAAAATAATCACAAAAATGATAAATATGCACTCAGCAGTCACGCAGATTGGAGAAAAGCAGGCTCTTTATTACAAACTTATCGAGCATTTACTAATTCAGATACGACATCGCTTAGCCGTATAAAATGCCTGAATCGCTTTGCGTATGACCTCACGTCTGTGATTGTTGAACAACAGTGTGTGATGCATACGAACCAGCGTTCCGTTTGTGACATGAAATAAGTGTGCCGTTCATGACTGGCATATCTGCCTTTGGAGGTTTTCGACATCGGATACTCTTGAATTTAATTCTAACTTTCAAATCGTTAGCAACTACACATTGCCTTGCTTCTTGCCAGCACTCTTTATTTAACACAGCAGGCTCTCTGTGTACTTGGTGCTTAATTTTAACATGCTGGACATTCAGCGCTGCTTAATTTACCATCTGACCCTAAATTTACGGTGCACTGCTGTATTTCGTGTTCGGGAAACGTATGTGTTATACCTAGTCCAGCTAAGTTAGGAAACTAGTCTGCCACGACGGAAACTGTTTTGGTCCATTTTACCTATAAAAAAGTTGGAATAAGCCAGAACACGGCGAACGGTGGAATCCCGTCAACATGGGCTCGCAGAATTGTATCAAACGGTTGTCTCCCGTTCGCGTTTAAATTCTCAAGAGTGAGGTGTACAAGCTAAACTGTCTCTTCGAGAATTCAGAAAATTTACTCTAAATTCCTTGCTGGCAATAGAAGGCTTGTTGCGTTCTATGCAGCACCATTTTGATGGGCAATATTGGAAAGGAGTGCAGCGAGGGTTCTAGGGTTTCGAAGTTCGTAAAGAGCGGAAAAAATTCAAGATTTTGAAGTGCCAACAACGAAACCCAAGAATTGGAAGTTCAATTTTACGATTATAATTTCATTCTTATTGCATTTTGTGATGTAAAAAGAACTTGTGGCGTGTATTGGAGTAAGCCCGCTGCTGCAAACGTTCTCAAAAGCTCTCGGCAAAACTTTTTATTTCATGATACTTAAGTACAATTGTTTGACATTAAATTGCGCGGCATATTTGCTCGCTTACGCAGATATTTGGTCGAATAGGTAAGTATTCGATGTTCGATTCGTAGGAATATTTGGATTTCGAAATCTGAAATTATTCGTCTCGCGCGATTAACGTTTCTGGAGTGCTCGCTTCGAGTACTTTAGGTTCGAAGCGTTTCCTGTAGGGTGGCATCACGGCGTACCCGCAGATGCAAGAAACAGCGACGTAGCGACGGAGCTACAATGGAGATCAGCATTGGGAGGCAAGTGGAGATCAAAGGAGCAGCTTCCGTGCATTTGAACTGCGGAATCGCCAACTTTCCCGTAATTTCGAGATCCCAGCAAAACGCACAGTGCGGAGGTAACTGAAAAAATAAACAGCCTTTGCTTTTGCGCCTCCTACTGGGGACAATTTGAAACATGACTGTTTTATGCGGGTGGAGGTGGGGGGGGGGTAGCGGATATGGAATAGTTTCAATAGATTTGTAACCTGCATCAAGACAAAAAAGTAACTACAAAAACATCAAATGCGGAGTGGAGCAGAATTTTAAGATCTAATTACCCAAAATGACCTTCATTGACATTTTGAATTGGGGCATATTTTTTGAAGAGAAAGATTAAGGGTCGCGCGTCTCAGAAAAAGAGGCTCGTCGTCGTTGGCCGTAAGAGAAAAATCTCAAGTGAAGCAGAGAATTTTATAAAATTTAGCAAATGTTATAAAATGAACATCTGGGTGTTCTGGTGCGCTCCGTCAAGTTTTTATTTACACCTTGTGACTGTCCGCCGTTTCGTCAGCCCACTAGCCCTCGTGTGGCCAGCAAGAATTCCAGCGGGATTCCGGTACGTCGAGTGCAAGGCACGGAGTGCGCTGTTTTTTATTTCGCGCTTCCGCAGCCACCGTGGTGGTTCGGGACCAACCCCCAGTCTCCCCAGCGTCATGTTTTGAGAGATATCTTGGGCATAATGAATGCCATTCCTGGGTTCAGTCAAGTGCCGGCTGGCCATCATGTGTTGTATAACATCCTCAAGCCACCATTACTGGTGATTGACGGAGTATGAGCTATGGTAACGCATCCTCCAACAGAGAATAAAGAAGAGGAAGCGGAGAATTCGCTTCTACAACCGAAGTGCGTGAACTGTGGTGGTAATCGGGCCGCTTATTTCTCGGGTTGTCCCGAAAACATAGCTGCTTCAAACCTCTGGGGTCACGAAATACTTCATGGGAGGTCGCCTCGCAAAAACGCACCTCCTCCTAATCTGGACTCGGTGATTATAGTGCACCAGAATCCAGTGCATCATGACAGACGCCAAGCTCTGAAAACTGCACCGTATGCGTACGTGCTGAAGAAGTATGCTCGACAAAAATCAAGGCATTAAGTGCAGAATTCTACCTCCAGTCCTTCTGTTGTGCTGACCGCTTTGATCCCCATTGAATAAGACTACTCCGGAGCGTTCTGACAGTGAAGTGCAAAGTCCTATCCGGGTACAACATGAACTGCTGGGCGAGTTGGTCAGACATGGTTCTTGTAAACCAGCACAACAGCTCGAAGCCAAACAGGGAAGGGACAAAACACAGCGCTGGACTAACAACAGAATGGTTTTATTCAGGACACCAGTGCGCAAATACACGCTGGTATTGCACAAAAAAGGAAATATACAGAGAAAACATCAAGTTTCAAAGGCTTATCATTCTAAGCGTGCGAAAGCTTTGCCGGTGCACGTAATTTAGGACATCAAGTATTTGTGCTCTTTTTTCGAGATAGCAACATAAGGGGTGCTTATGCATTCCGTTCCTATCCTCATGATCTCTGATGCCTCAGTTATCAACTTGGTGAGCTGGTTTTCCCTTTTTTCTACAGTTTTGCTCTCCTCGAACATTGGGCAGCATAAACAATCACGACAATAAATACCGATATGGCGGACGGCATTCTCCACATTATTGTTTTGCTTCTTAAGGTTTTCGTTTACACCAGTGCTTAAATACATGCGATACGAGCGTGTATTAAAGCCCTGGTGTCCTGAAGAAAACCATTCTGTTCTTAGTTCAGCGCTGCGTTTTGTCCCATCCCAGTTTGCCTTCAACCCATTGAGCTGGTTTACAAGAACTATTCCGGGTCCCTCAACTGCCTCATTTCAGCGTTCTTCTGATCAGCCAGAACAATTGGTACCTCAACCAGCCTCAGTTGCCAGTCGAATCTTCAATCTCAGTGGTGCAGCTCATTCTACCTATGCTGTTTACTGCAGTTTGAGCTATTCTTACAGCCATTCCGCAATCAAACATGCTACCGGAGGTGAAGGTTTTGCTATCGATGGAGGCTCTACCGGCTCAGCTTCCTAAGTCCTCCAACGGGCTAACTTTTAATGAATAAGCGCTATCGAAATGTCTCCGTTTTTGAATGGAATGCAGACAGCTTAAGAGCTGAAAGTGCAGACTTTCGCAGACTTCTTGAGCAAAACCATTTTCCTGTGTTGTGCTTAAAGGAAGCCGCTGTGGACGACAATTTCCGTCTCTCGAACTATGTGTCATAGACATCATCGCGTCCATTCGGGTTGAGTAGAGCGATGTTGTGTGTGCGGAAGGACCTGCCCTCCTACCTGATCCAGTCCAGTGATTCTGACGTTCATTAGTTCGTGGCTTCCAAAGTGTCCCTTGGTAAGGTCTGCGTTACTGTTATTAGTATTTACTTCCAAGCATCTTGTCGCGTCTCTATTCATACTCTATTGAATATCTTTAAGATAGCGGGCTCTCGTTTGCTGATTTTCGGTCATTTAAACCCTCATAATACTACTTGGGGTAGTGGCCACAGTGACACCTGTGGAAGAGTCCTTGAGTGCGCCGCAGAGAAATCTAACTTACGTATTCTAAACGACGGTTCTCCGACCTTTCTTCGCGTTGTTTGTTATTTGAGATGTTTGGATCTGGCTCTATGCACTCAATATCTGGTGTCTCTGACGTGGCGTGGACCACAGACATTGAGACACACGGAAGTGATCACTTTCCGGTACTGGTAAATCATCCTAGCTTACGATGCCAGGGTGCCCACCGTAAATCCAAACTTACCAGTTGGGAGTCTTTTTCGTCACAACTTGACTCAAAAAGTTTCCACGGATCACTCCACTTCGCTGGCGCAAGATAGCCTGAGTAGTTGTACCAAAGAAGTCCCCGTAACTGACGGGTTCACAAATATTGATGTAGAGTATGAGCGACTGAGGGCACTACGCAGAAAATCTCAAAGGGCTTACCGTCAATCCGGGTCTTTAGAATCGTGTCGTGAGGTTCATTCATTCCTCAGTGCTTAAACGTCTGCAGCAATTAGGAAGCAAAAAATGGCGTGACTTCTGAAGTACATTGACCCTTCACACTCCGGCACCTAGGATAAGGATGATGGTCTGCTCCTTAAGCAGGCCCGTTTCTCAGAATAACCTTTTCAGAGTTTTTGCAATGGCAGCGGAAACTGTATAAATAGACCAGGCTGTTGAGATTTGTCGATTTACTTCTTGTCCTCACGTTTCGTTGAACTGCGAAGAATTAAAGAACTCAGCTATATATGCTCAGCAGAAAGTTAGTGCTTGCTTCAATGGACAACATGCCTATTTGGATTCTGTATTCACAGTCGATGGGCTTAAAAGTGCTCTTGGGTTATGGCGTCCAAAAACTGCTGCTGGGCCTGATGCCATTTTTTACGGAATTCTTCAAAATATTGGGCCCAAGGGTGCTATAGTAGTTTGGGGGTTATTTTGCAATATGTGAGTCAATGCAATTGTTCTCCAGTCATGGAAGATAGCGGGTGTCATTCAAGTTTTTAATACCTATAACTCCCCTTTGCTACTCGACTCCTTTCGCCTAGTGAGCCTCATGAGCTGCTTATGCAAAGTGATGAAGAAGTTGACAGACTCCAGGCTTCAGTGGTGATGTGATGAAATAGAAGTGTTTTCTGTGTTCATGACTGGAATTCGTAAACGTAGATGCAATATGGATGCAATTATGAACCTAGTAACATGTGTAGAGCGTGAGCGTAGCAAATTCAATAGCACCGTCTCAGTATGTTTGGATATCAAGCGGGCATTCGATACTCTAAGCCATATTCATGTCCTCTCAAGTTTGCTAGACCGCGCTGGGGGCGGAAGACCGCTACGTTGGATTTCCCACTTTTTCGATGGCAGGAAAATATTCATGTAGTTAAGTGAAGGAAAAAGCGCGGAAGATAGCCTAATAAAAGGAGTGCCACAGGACAGTGTGCGAAACTCTTTTCTTTTTAACAGCGTGATGGCGGACTTGCCGCGAAAGCTCCCTTCTGCCTTATACTGTTCGTTATACACCGATGATGTCTGCATTTGGGTTTCAGGCAAAATTGCACGTTTCTCCAGTCTACCTTGCAAGAAGGCCGAATAACCATTGAATGCTTTTTAAAAGAGAGAGGGATGATGCTCTCTCATGCAAAAACAGCCGTTCTGCATTTTACTCGTAAGAATCTGGAGGATTTCAGTCTCTGCCTCAATGGTCAATACTTAACATTTGTTAAGCAGCACCGTTTTCTCAGTGAAGTTCTTGAGAGACAACTCTCTTGGGCTCATGATATAAAATCTATCGAACAGCAGGTGAACTCTGTTGTGATCCTGCTACGCAGGCTTGCAAATATTTACGTCTTGGGGCTGTTCTTCGTCATCTTTGCTTATAGTTCACAATGCACTTATTTAAAAAAATTGCGTACTCCTCATCGATTCTTCACGGTCTTTTTCGAACCTCCGAGAAGCGCCTGCAAAGACTCTTACCTACGGGTCTCCGCGTGTGTTTAGGAGTTTCTCAAGCGAATTCCAGCACTCTGGTAATCGCGGAAGTACGGCAGCCTCCGTTTGGAGTGTTACGAACAACAGAGACCTGCAGGAACATTTTTAGCTTGATAACTCAGTATGAATGGCACCCATTAGCTTCCGCGCTTCATGAACGGGATGGAAGTCATATACATCAAGTGTTTCAACACCAATGCCAACTTCTTCCAAGTAATGAATTTTGGAAAGGAGACAGAAAATCCCCCATCGCTTTTAGTTACGCCTTCAATACAGTTCTCTGTTGAAAGGATAATTAAGAAACGTGACGTGATGATATTCGCTGCTCAGCAGCTAGCACTTTACGAGATACACATGCGGTATCCCGGTTACATTTATGTGTGTACTGACGGTTCCAGTCTTCAAAATTCACCAGCGTCCGCATTTGCGATTCCGCACCTGAATGAGCGATGGGCATGTAAACTGGCTCACGCGACAGAATCAATACCTGCTGAGATTTACGCTGTATATTTGGCTCTCCAGTTATCTCATTGGTGCGACACCCACGTATTTGGGTAATCTTTAGCGATTCCCAATCCGCGCTGAAATCACTTGACAGAGCTAGTTTCATACCATGGAAAGCTAGACTGGTATACAAAGTTCTCAAATAATTTTACAAGGCTACCAAAAAGCAGCATATTATAGTTTTCCAGCGGATACCCGGAGCACACTCCAATGCCCTCTCTTGGCCTTCCGTTATCGAGAGGCGCATTGCGCCGTTTCTTGAAGACCATGCGCAATGACATAAACGAAAAAAGGTGGTTTGACCAAACCATACACGTTCTGATCTGCATTTCATCCATTGTTTCTGCGGTTTAATATCTCATCATTTATCAGCAGAAGTTTAAAAACGCTCCATCACCGCTTGCGTTTAAGATCGCCTTACACGAAGCACTTTCTTCATAGAACTGGCCGCACAGACAGCCCGCAGTGTGTGTGTGGTGCGCAGAACGAGGATGCGGCTCACCTAATATTCGATTGCCTAGTGCACGACAGCCGCAGGTCGCGATTGAAGAGAGACTTGAGCGCTCTTGACAAAAGACTCTGAAGTCTGAAAAAGCTCTCAGGCTCGTGGCCGACATGCGATCTGCAAACGCGAGCACTTGTGGCTTTGATGTCATTCTTTGAAGACAGCGGTATCTTTGGGAAGCACTAGCTTTGTAGAATTGGAGTCAGTGCTAGAGCTCTTACCTCTCTGTATGAAAGTTTCAAAGTCTTTGTTATTTGTTTTTGCTGTGTTCGCTGGAATCAAACTTACTTTAGTTTTTTATTTTTGGTGAGTGAGTGTTTAAGAGCGTTGTTATCTACTTTTGCTGTGTGTACTGCAAATCAGCCTATTTCTTGTTCTTCTCTCCTTGTTTATTCTATTGTATTGTGTACTGTTCAAAAATTAAAGGTGTTTTTGTTTTCTCATTATTGCTACTTTTACTGACGCTTGTACTTTGTTTTATATTTTCTTTACTGTTTGTGTTTGTTTGATGTTATGTTGAACTGTACATCACCGGACCAAGCGGTTGCTACGAAATGGGGAAAAGGAGTAGCGGAGACGCTACGCAGAACCAACCTCTCTTTTCCTGTTCATGTAAAAAAAAAATGAATATCTGGATGCACGCCGCGGCCCGAAATCAACGCTCCATAGACAATTCGCGAACCATGGAGAAACGAACCCCGGCCACCGACGAAGAGCCCGCAACTTTGAGCATGCTATGTAATGCCCTCTCCACTCGCCTCGCGCATGGTGGCGCCGGGCCCAAACGAAGCAACTCGGGCTTTCTAGAACCCTCGGCGGGAGGATCAGGGAGCATTCTACGGCCGACGCGATGTGTATGTACGCGCCAGCTTTGGCGCAAAGTTACAAACCGACTCGGCGCGCCCAATGTAAGAAGGACGTTAAGCAGCGTCGGTCAGCCCATTCCGTAGTTTCAGCTTGGAAGAAGCGCCGCCCCACGGCTTCTTGGTCGACACCGCTCTCCCAGCATCCCGTCGTTTGAAGGTCGCAATATCTGCTGAGCAAACCTTGTTCTGTTGTGTAACAGAGCAGGTTAGTTGCAAAATATTGTATTGTAGCCTCTCTGTAGGGTTACCTTGCATGTGTGGCATCGTTTCCTAGATATCTTCGTATGCGTTCCTGTGAGCAGAGGTGGGAAAATTCCCTCATTTTTACTTTTCCTCCTTCACCCTCACTTTTGATTCCATGGCCCCCATTTTGAAAAGTTATCCGGCCCTCCCTCGCCCTCACCCTCACTTAGAAAAATTTGCTAGCCCTCTCACGCCCTCACTTTCACATCGTCGGCACTCTCTCACCCTCACTCTTCCTAACAGTCGTTTTAAATGTCGAGTTAATTTTTGCAGTCAGCAACTTCTGGCGATTTTACTGAGTAACAAACGTACAAAAGAAGCCTTCAAGGCACTTTTGGACGAGAGCCTAGGTGCTTATATGGTTGTGTGTGTGCTGTTTGAGCTAATACATGAGACAAAACGAAGACGTTTACGAGTTCAGCTCCAAAATATATCTCTGCCTTTACTTCTGGCGCGCACTGCATGCATGCGTGCCCTATACGTATAAATTTTTATATATGTCTATATGCACTACTAAAACGAGTCAGGGCGTTGTTGTATTTACGTACAAAAACATATCTACGTCACGAATATTTAGAAAACAATGTTGTAGCGAATAAGCACAGAATAAACTTATAACAAGAAAAGTGTACAGGTCGCTTGAATACCATTACCCGATGACATAGGGATAGCACTGGGTCTTCTGAATTTCATTGCTTCTAATCTCTCGCGACTTCGCGCGATTTGGTGCATGATTGCTTGATGACGGTTCCACGTGCACGAATAGGAGATGATAAAGATCAAGCTTTCAAACTAGAGTGTGAGCGACTGGCAGCTTAACACACGCGAACGCGGGTACGTGACGAGCACAGCGACATTGCAAGCACAGCTTGAAAGCTTGGCAGTTCGTACAGGCAGTAAGATAAGACTTCTCCCAACTGATTGTTTATCTGAGGGATGTGTATGAACCTACCGATATTAAACCGGAGTGGCACTCCCTCTTGGTGATGTGCTCAGCTTTACCTCGCGTCTAGTGCTTTTTCTCTGTATTTTTTGCGATGTGTTTCGTGTTGTTTCCTAAAAGGTTTGCAAATAATTTAGTGAATGTAAATGGAATGTTTTCGATGTAAAAATACCCTGCTTAAAACAAAGCTGTGGCACCGCCGCGGTTTCGCATGCCGCTCTCCAAGCTGTCAATTTTATTCTATTTTTGTATTGGCTTCCCCCAGTGTGATGCCGGCTTTCTGCTGCATTGAGGCACTTACGCTGTCGTTTAAAATAACCATTATTTAGGGCCATCCATATGTCTTAAGCCATTATCCAAAAAGATTACTTGTAGCAAAGATAAAATAACCCAGTCGTCAAAATGCAGGGTTTCGGCTAAATAATGGTAATCACTAACTCCCTGAGTATTGAGTGAACGATTCCTGTGGTTGCCATTTTAGTGCATTAGCGCTTCCACACCGCCGAGAAGCAGTTGCCTGTGTCCGAAGCCTGCTTCTAGCATTCGGGCCACCTTGGTCACGTGAAGTGGTGACGTCATCAAAAGGTTCACACTAGATTGTGAGCAAACCGCGCTCTGTGGTAGTTCAATTAATGATTAGTTGCGAGAGATTCCCCAGAAACAACATAGGTCTCACAAGCCCCACCGATGGCAGCACCTGCCATCGCAGGGCAGTGGCCCGTAGCTTAACCGCAGTACTTCTGCGTCAGGAGCGGAATCCGGACTCCCAGGGATCTGCGAATGTAGAGAATGACGAATTCTGCTTTAGTACAAATAAAAAATGTAGTATCACGCAAACTTACAACATATTATATATTAACCTCAGTGAGACTGTTCAGTACAAGCAAAAGCATAGAAAGTAAAGATAACCCACGCAAAAGCAGGGCTAATGGTGCTAGCGCACGATAATTCTTGGTTGACCCCAAGTAAAACCGCCCGTGGTTTATTTATTGCACGTCTGTGCATTACACAAACGCTGAGCGTCAATTCCATAACATGGCTGTCAGAAATTTGGTTCACAAAATCAGGCGCGCGATTACGTGGTCACACGCATCACGAGGGAAAGAAATAAACTAGACAATGTTCCTATTATTTGGAGAGCAGTAAAACTGTTTCATTTTTTGGCACATCGTAGAATGCAAGACGGAGCGAGCGATGATTTAGATCAAGGTCGTTAAGCTCCGCTTTATTTCCAACGTATGACTACAGTAATTCGCTTTGCCCATCACACTGCGGCACCCTTTTTCTATATCACACGCAATTCCAGCGAAAAAAGAAAGAAAAAAGACACGACTGTACTCAGCTAGGCACAGTGTGAATGAAATATCCCAGCCCAACCCAACCAACAGGCTTTGATTTGAAGGTGGAATTTCGTGGAAGCATTTTATTTTTGCTCTGCAGCCAGTTCTTTAAAACCTCACTGAGCTAAAATCTGACTTAGTTCCGGGAAATGAGACCTACAACTTCGGCATTCAACAACCATACTAAGTATGATTTATGCTTGTTTTGTTGTACACAGTGATGACATAACAGACTCGGGGCTGATAATGAAAGTGTTGACAGAGGTGCCACGATTCCCGTTAGATCAGTGCCCACCCGCACGTGCGGCCAGTGGCCCCTTGCTAGCGCACTATGCAGGGTTTTTCACATACAACGTTACACAGTTCGTTAATTATGTTTTTTAGTTGAAGGAGCATTTTTTTGTTGTAGCGATGTAGCGGTGCAGTACATCGAGGTGACAGATAAGGCGTGCGGCTTCCCGCCTTTCGTAATCGCCTCGTGTACCTTCAGACTGCAGAAACAGCTTGCCCGGGAACCTTCACCCAAGGAACTAGTGCTTTAAAACGGGAAGTCATAACGGGCTGCACAGACAAAAGCGTTAGCCCGGGTACAGTTCGGGCTACAACCCTCGCCCTCAAACAGTGAATTCCGCACTCCCTCGCCCTCCTCTCATGATGCCTTCCCTCCCTCGCCTTCACCGCATCATGTCTTTCTTCCCTCCCCCTCGTCCTCACGTATTTTCATCCGCCCATCCTCCATTACCCTCATCTCACCGAGTGAAATAATCATGAGGTGAGGGTGAGGACGACCTCATGATGGTTCGCCCTCGCGAGGATGCCCCCCTCTTCCTGTGACTGGGGTCAAAGAAAGCTCCCCTGCTGCCGTTAACCCCCGTGCTGCCGCGAACGATCCCTGCTGCAGTGAACATGCGTCGAAACTGAGGCCAGCGCCATCGAGTTCTCTCATCGAACAATTGGCGCGGTACAAGCAGTCTCTGCCGATGCAGACTGGAGCCTCCACCAGATAAAAGAGCGAGCGTCCGGGCAGCGGCTTCTTGGCAGCAGCGGCACCAACACCACTGCATCGCTAAAGAGCTACTGCGCTCGTTGCAGGTTAGTGTAATATTAGGCAAAACTTGAATGTAGTTTCTTTCTACCGCTTCTGCCACCCCCGTTGAAGTTCACTCTTCATGATGATGGCGGTGTATTTTATATCGCGTTGAAGGGTGCGACAACGTGAAAAATGTAAGCACGGGTTCTTCTTGCGTACCAACTTTTCGCGCAGACATGCTAATTTCGCAGTTGTGCAGAATGTCAGCGTGCAAACCACCTTGACCAGTGGGCTGGGCTGCAATAAAAATCTTTTCAAGCAAAATCTTTGTAGCAAAAAAAAGTGTCGATTTCGCATATGCTGTGAAGGAGGGACTCTGGTGATGTACCATAAAAAAGGCATTGACTCTAAATATTATGTTTTGCTTGTTCTTGCGGCTATCCTGTAGAAATTGGAAAGCTTGCTAGAACTAACAAAAAATGGATCAAAGTAAACAATCTATTCGATATATGTCTAAGAAATTTGATGACTTCGAGAGGCAGGTTTTTCGCCAAGGCACGGAAAGCGCTAAAAAAGGAGCATAATTAAAAGAGAAATGCTAAATTACCCAGGTAGAACAAATACAACTGCATCAAGATATTTTGACCTTTAGCACCGCACCATATAAAGGAACTTAGCGATACTAGGTATTCCGGCTCCACCAGATGAAAACCTGCTTTGTGTGATAATCAACCTCCCCCTATCCAGACAGCTTCAAGTCCCACTTCTAACAGCTGCAGACGTCATACAATGCAGAGATTGCCTGCTCGAAAAGATTAGAACCCACGAATAACCGCTCGTGTTACCAGACAAGGTACTATTAAAATGGAAAGACCCGTCTGTCGTCACCCGAGAAAACGTCACTCGGTATAACGGAGACTTGCTTCCACATGTAAAGAAATGGGGAAAATGCAGTGGTTATCTCTATGTCTGGCGTGTAAATAGGAGAGTGCTTGTCCGCAAAAGTGAAAGAATGCATGTCATTGATATCAAAGGAGAAGAAGATCTAAAACTTATTAAATTAGGGCTGCGCTTGCTAAGTCGTTAAGAAAGAAAAAAAATATAATGCCGACACCACTTTCATACCAACTTAAATCTCTTTGCTTCAGGCTGTTCGCTCGCGTCGCTAAAATTGTACATATCAATTTACCATGAGTAACGAATAAAACAAAACCATAGCAGTTTCTTACAGCTAGTTTGAATTTAAGTTCACCGTGATAATGTTGCGTGAAGCATGGAACACAAGTGAATGTAATACTTTCAGAAAAACCCACTATAAACATAAGCACTGCTACTAGATGTGAATGAAAAAGGTAAAATGTATAATTCATCTCTTCACTACGGGATCATGTCACTGTCTGCGTTAAAATTTATCTATTCCGTTTATTATCGCTCAACCAAGGAGGATGCTGCCTTTTCCTTAAAATGTTTTGACCATTTTTCATCGTTTTCAGGTAATGAAGATACATTGTTATCGCTGAAGGTAACTTAAACGTTTCCATGTCCAGCAATAACTATGATACGAGAAAATTTAGCACCGTTTCGGCTTCAAATGGTTTTAACAATTCAAAATTCCTACTATGATAATACTTGAGACTCAACTTACCTTATACCTGTTCATTAGTAACTTATAACACACAAACATTAAGGCAGGAGAATTATCTTGCCCTATGAACGACCATCTGCCAGTGTGCAGATGCCAACGCGAATACTAATGCAACCGGAATGTATAACTTACCAGTATATAATAAAATTTGCACCACACAGATTTATAAATCATTTTAACACAGTTGAATGTGCCCACATTATTGAGATGGATAACAGGAATGATGCTTGCAACAAATTCCTTGATGCATTTTAAAAAGCATAACATTCTATATTCCCCAGAAAATATATAAACCACCCTACAACCGGCGTGAACATTGGATCACACATGTTTTGCGCAAATAAATAAAAAAGAAAACTTATATAGGACTTTTCTGATGGCATGCACTGCTGACAGTCTGATACTGCTCAAACAGTTCCGGAATATTAATAAAAAAAACTACGATCATCTCGAAAGGATTATTCTGCCACTTTTCTACATGTTAAAAGGGGTTGTTATGACACTGTTTAGTCCCTGTTCAACCTTTTTTTTGAAGCGCAACATATCCCATGCCTTTGTACAAAGATTAAAAATAATGACAGCGAACTAATTGGGATCAAGGTTGCTAATGATTTTAATTGACTTACCACACGAATGAATGCACATAGTTCCCTTCCAAATGCATGCGAGTACATAAGCACTCATAACAATAAAACATTATTTCTGGGACCTGTGACAGCACAGGAAGTATCAGATTAAGCCAAAAGTACAGCAGGTGCCGAGACACACTGATAAACCGCAGATAGGATCAGCAAAATATGTTCCGACAGTTACATACATAATCAAACTCTGCGTTACTACATCTGCATTTCCATATAAAATGCAGACCTCCAAGATAAATGTCTTATTTAAAAAGTGAGACCAAAATGGCATAAGAAATTATAGACTTGTGTCCATACTTCCTGCTTTTTCTAAAGCATTTGAGGAAGTTATCCACTTCAGTTTCACTAAATTTATTGACAAGTGCAACTTGTTTACTCTGTGCCAATTCCACTCCTCAAACATAAATCAGGCGAAATAGCAAGTCTGAAGCAAAAAGAGTATCATCATCATCAGCCTGACTGCACCCACTAACTGCACAAGCGGTAAGCTCAAATAACGTACTCTATGAAGTAAGCCCGATTTTGTTCTGGGGTTCCACAAAGCAGCATGCTAGGGCCACTTCTCCTTAAAATAGATCCCAATGATATTGAGTATTAAGAGGAAATATTACATATACTGATGAAACGACTATTTTTCCTCTGGAAATATTAATAGTTAATAAAATCATGCAATTCAACAGTGGTGATATCGTAAAAAAGGGAATCATCTTGCGATATGTGCGTGAATGTAAAGAAAAACGCAGCGGTATTTCTCCCAAAAAACAAACCGGTTTCCACTAACAATTGCATTAAATTTATCTTTAGACCTATAAGAAATACTGGATCATTTTAAATGCCTGGGAATTATATTTTCTTCGAATACGTCATGGGGACACAATGTAACATATTTTGTCGAACAATTGGCTAGAGTAGTTTGGCATGATTGGTTGCACTCGACGCATTCTTCACAAGTCAATCTAGCTACTTCTTTGCAGCACATATTTTTATGTTCACAAAAATTATTGCCAGATTGTGCAGGGATCTGCAGCGCAATCCAGTCCTCGTAAAGTTTTCACTTCCCACCCAGATAACGTTTCACCGCCACTCTATTTCCCTTGGGCTAAGTGATCACTCCGTAATACTAAACACATTTTCCTACAAATTGCCACGCCTGAAAAAGCAAAAAAAAACACTAACCTTATAAGACAAAGGGAACTACACAGCCATGAGCGCACAACTGTCCGATATTTGGGCGTGTCTGGTCCTTGACAAGCCGGTCTAGTGAAACCAACTGGTCCCTCTTCAAACACAAAATGCACCAAATGATTAATGAGCACATCCTTAATATCACCATCACTGAGAAATCATCGTCCCTGTGGTTTAATAACGAACTGAAGCGCCTCAACAAAAAGAAAATAATTTTTCGAACCGCCAAACGCCTGAATAGCGCTTGCACGGGGAAAAGGTATCAGTCAGCACAAAAACATATTCCAATCTTTACCAAGTCAAACCAAACGTTTCTTTTTTCATCAGTGCTACCATCTAAGCTACGCACTAATCCTAACAAGTTTTAGAAAACTATTAACCCTAAACGCCGCAAACCTCTAACATTACACAACAATGACAACATTCTCATACCAGAACATGGATTCTCTAGCAATCTTATCTCCTTTTTTTTCTCTCAGATTTACCAAAGAACCTGAAGGCGAATTACCATACTTCCCTGTCTTTGATCACCCTGCTATGCCAGAAATTCTGTTCGGTACTAGTTGAATTATGAAACTAATCGAATCATTGAAAGTGTCATCTTTAACTGGTTTTGATAGCTTAAACAAGAAAGTGGTAAAAAATACTAAGAACATTGTTACTGCCATCTTATGCCACATTTTTCAGCAGTCTCTATTATCAGGTATGCTGACACAAAATTGGAAAATAAGTGAGATCATCAAGTTCGAAAAAATATTCGCCGTTTTGATGTAAACAATACCGCCCTATATCCTTCACAAGCATGTGTTCAAAACTAGTTGTACATGTTATTTGTTCTCACGTCAATAAATTTCTAGTCTCAGTCAACTTTTCACCGTAACCAACTTGGTTCCTTAAAACGCCTTATGTGTGATTACCAACTCGTTCTTTTTATCAACAACCTTAGTTCGCATCTTGTCTTAAATATTCCTCTTGACGCGCTTTTACTTCTTTGACTTTGAAAAAGCCTTCTATAAAGTACCGCACAAAAGATTACAACTAAAACATTCGCGT